>NC_133324.1:920672477-920972477 GCF_042186555.1 Aquarana catesbeiana
CAGGCCTCACACCATGTTTTCTTTAGGGAAAAGTGGCTAAGACTAATTGGATGGGAAAAATGAGTTTCAGGTCCACATCCCTTGTACAACATGTAAAGAAAAGTTCCTCAAAAAAATGGGACTTTAAAAGGACCATGAACACTCAGAGAAAAATGTTTAGTAAAATTACAGTTTTTTCTTCATTAACATCATATCATAAAACACATAGTGACATTGAAGGCTGCAGCATAAAAAAGATGGAAGAAGCCCAAACCAACTGCCTACCAGACAGGTAAAATCCAACACATTTCGACATGCGAAGTGAGGTCTTCTATATAAAAATTATAATGATTGAATTGTTGTATATATTGTATAAAAATTACATATATAATCATTATATTTTGTTTCAACCTCATAGATTGTTAGTATTTTTATGGAAGCCTTTCAGCCCTCTCTCCATTTTTTTACTGAAGAAGACCCTCACTTCACAAGTCGAAACACGTTGGATTTTACCTGTCCTGGTTGGCAGTTGGTATGGGCTTCTTCCATCTTTTTTATGCTGCAACTTCATGTGTTTGTTCGATGTCACTATGTGTTTTATGATATGATGTTAATGAATAAAAACTGTATTTTTTACTAAACATTTGTCTCTGAGTGTTCATGGTCCCTCTAAAGTCCCGTTTTTTGAGGATGATTTCTTTAGCAGGTGACATGGGTTTGTTCCTACCTGTCCCAGTACTAGACTACAGAAACATTTTGAGGTTAATATTACAGAACACTAGTTATCCTCTACCAGTTCGCTAGCACAGCACATGCTCCTGCCCATAGGCACAAAAGGGAAACTCACTCACTCGCTTCTTTGTGGTCAGGCCGGGTCCCTGTGAGGTCTCCTTACCACAGAAGCCCTATTATGGGGACCCACTGCTGAAAGAGCCTGTGAAAACGCATCAAGCTACCCTTCCAACTAGAACCTTCCATCACCAGCTACCACCATCCCCATCCTGAACTGGCTGCTCTCCTTCTACACATATAGATGTTAAACTTTACCTTGTTTCTTCACAGGGCTTTTTTCTCAAACAATAGGTGCTGGAACTCACCACGACCCCCCAAAACCTCTCGCCCCACACACACCCTCCAAATCACATCAAATAGAGGGTGTGGTCATATTTCACAACAGTAGAAGGGTCTTAAAGGGGCATTAAATATCAGGATTGCATTACATACAGATACAGAGTTCATGGGGGTTACACACAGAGTACAAAGCTGTCACTTGTAAACACAGAAACCAGACTTCTGTGTTTACAAGTGATTGTGGTGAGCAGGCACCAAAGGGTCTGAGCCAGAGGTGGTGGAACTGAGTTCCTCTAGTTCCCCCTGAAAAAAAAGCCCTGTTTCTTCATCCTACTTATAATATGTTTTTTTTTATAGTGTAGCCTCTTTCTCTTTTTTTTGGGGGGGTGTTATGCAGTGGCGGCCATCCATTAGGGGCGCATGGGCGCCACCCCCCATCCATGCGTCTACATACAGGGGGCCAGAATCAAGGATTCCAATGGTGGGGGAGTGTTTTTTTGAAGCAGGTGATTACAGTCAGAGGCTGTAATAGGCTTCAAAAAAGGGTGGGCTCGGGGTGCAGAGCACTGCGCCCCGATCCCACCCAGTTATGTGACAATATCGAATGAATATTTGCTATCGCCACACTGATCCTCCTCCCGGTCAATCAGGAAGCGGGTCTTAAGACCCGTCACCCGATTGGCTGAGAGAACAAGTGATCCTATTGGATGTCTAGGAGGAGGGAGGAGCCGTACGACGGAAGCCGCCCAAGCCAAGAAGGAGAGGACACAGGAGCCACTGCCCACAACCCGCCCGTTGCCTGCCGCTGAGGAGGAGAGGACACAGGAGCTGCGCTGCCCATTCCCAAAGCTGATTAAACATATGGTTTTCCCTTAAGGGTGGGACTTTAAAGGCATGGACTAGGAGATACAAAATGTCATAAAAACTACAATGACTTTATTACAATTTTTTATCAAAAAAGAATACACAAAGTACGTATAGATATAAATCAGAAAAGATTCTGTACAATAAAGTTCCAAAGTGCATAGCATTACAGAGAAATCACATTGGGGTGTGAACATCTGACAGTAAAAATGCATACAGTGTTTTCCTACGCGTTACGGAGAAAATAACTCCTTCCTCAGGGATATTCTGATATGCATTTGTTTCTAAATGTGGCCGTCTAAAATATAAAAAGAACATATTTTCAGCAACAAAAAAGCATACTTCAGCAGCGTTTCTCCATCCATCCAATTGCAGCAGATAGATCCGAACAAAGTTAAGAGTAAAAAAGTATATCTATGTGCACTGCTTCATACTTACATGCAAAACAGACATCCACAGACAGCGGACCACACAGAAATGGCCGGATGGCCAAAAAGGTGCAGATATATAAAAACAGGAAAAGAGCTGGAGGCTATGGAATACGATAGAAAAATTCAAGTGAACTGCAGAAGTATTAAAATAATCATGATGATTTTAGCCATTCCAATAAGGTCAAAAACCTCACATATAGAGGTAAGCCTAGAGGTTAGGCAAAGCATACGTCCATGTTAGTACTGATGGGGATCTTCCCAAATGTGTTGGTTTATTTTGTATGGGCACATACTGTATCATACTTCAAAATAAATAATAATGAAAAGAATATAATGAGAATGTATATACCTTCAAAAAGTGCTGTGCATGTATGGGGAGAGGCAGAGTAAAATACAGACGCAGACTTCAGGGGAAATGCAGATTGAAATCCTCAGTTGCAAGAAATGGAGGGTGGCAGGGATATGTGCATCAGGGGTCCATATTGCAGATATATCTATCTGATAGCAGGGATCTATAGCAACCCAGAGAGACACATTTTCTCAGAGGAGCTGGTCTATGAACATAGGCGTGCACAGGGGGTGTGTGGTGAAGATTCCTCCTACTGCCTGGGCTTCCCGTCAGAAAGTGAAATAGCGGATAAAGTTCATGTGATTGTGCAAAAATAAACAGAAGATGTGCGTGATCCAAAAATCACCAGCGTGCTGCACCACCCAATGTAAGATGGACTCTTACCAGAGTTGCAGGACTCTATTACGGAGTCAAATGTGCTCAATATGGTTCATCATCAGCAAACAGCCATCACATATCCTCCAGGAACAGACAGTGTTCAGTGCTTCCAATATATTTCAATGGATGTAGGGCAAAGGATGTGCATTGTGGATATAAAATAAAGGAAACCTCCACATTTTTTATTATGCAAAACGGGATAAAAAATACTCACATCTCAGAAGATAAAAGCAAGTATGTAAAATCAATCCAAGGAGTATAGACCCTGCATGGAGATAGATATGTCGGTGTATACAGCAGGACAAGCGTGACAATGGCACATGCATAAGCTCCGCCCTACATGTTTTGTCACAACTGACGTCATCGGAGGCATGTGATAACTGTGTGTTGTGGATGAACAGGTAGCCACTCAGGACAAAGGAAAAACAACAAGAAAGGCGCCTCTTAGTAAACTGTATATTTAATGGTGTATAAGCATTAAAAACACTCACATTAAAAACTTAGATAGTCCGGCATGGGGAGCTCAGTATAGGCATACAGGATTGCGTCCTCCTCTGTCCACAGTCTTATTCCTCTATTGCTGACGGCTGGTCCGTGTGGCAGAAGCTTCCGGTATCAGTGATTGTCCAGAGCGAGGCTTGGGCACCGCCGAGTAGTCAATTGGGAGGCTGGGACGCTGGAACGCACATCCAAAGTATGTGCTGTACTGCCGTAAGGCGACGCGTTTCAGAGCATGCGCACTCGAGCGCGCTCCTTTCTCAAGCTAGGGAGAATACAAAATACTGCAGCCTATTTAAGTGCTCTAATGGCACCGCCACCTAATGGATATAGTTGTAATTGCATAAGGAATACAGGTAATTATACAAAAAAAGGGGGACAGGTAATATACAAAAAAGGGCCAAACGGAATGATCTATATGTTTATATTAAAGATTAGGTATTCGTATTGTATGCCTACTGGTTATTGGTTATAAAAGATTAATATGTATATAATGATTTAGATATTGTTATGCTTATTACCACCGCTTATGGCAAATATAGAATGGATTAAATGAATGAATTTAAATAAATACATCCATTTAAATAAACTATAGTGATTGGTCGGCTGGTGAGCTATATATTTATATAATTACCTAAATGGACTAGTAACATATAAGAATAAATAGTCTTCTTATGGGCACATTATGCATGATGGCACTATCTAATAAAAAATAAAAAATATATAATGAAAAATAAATAAAAAATTATTATTATGAAAAATAAATAAAGGATAAAATTAAAAATTGAATTAAAATATAAATTATAATTGGAACATATATATGTACTGAAGATATATATGTATATATGTTTTAAAATGTTTTAAAATAGTACTTTTCGTTAAAATGAACCTCAACTGCTAATGGAAGGGCATATTAAATATATTACGAGGGTATGGCAGAATTCTTATTTCATGGATATATGTTGATCAAATATTCACTCTGGGCCAGTATTATTATAAAATGGTGGATATCTCTAATTCTTCGTTAATTCCACCAGGATTTAGGGCGTCCAAAGAATAAATCCAGAAGGTTTCTCTTTCACATAATCTGTAAAATCTTTCAGCTATGGGTAGATTTTTTGGCATTTGTTCAATAACCCATACCTCGAGACCTTATAGCTGAAAGATTTTACAGATTATGTGAAAGAGAAACCTTCTGGATTTATTCTTTGGACGCCCTAAATCCTGGTGGAATTAACGAAGAATTAGAGATATCCACCATTTTATAATAATACTGGCCCAGAGTGAATATTTGATCAACATATATCCATGAAATAAGAATTCTGCCATACCCTCGTAATATATTTAATATGCCCTTCCATTAGCAGTTGAGGTTCATTTTAACGAAAAGTACTATTTTAAAACATTTTAAAACATATATACATATATATCTTCAGTACATATATATATGTTCCAATTATAATTTATATTTTAATTCAATTTTTAATTTTATCCTTTATTTATTTTTCATAATAATAATTTTTTATTTATTTTTCATTATATATTTTTTATTTTTTATTAGATAGTGCCATCATGCATAATGTGCCCATAAGAAGACTATTTATTCTTATATGTTACTAGTCCATTTAGGTAATTATATAAATATATAGCTCACCAGCCGACCAATCACTATAGTTTATTTAAATGGATGTATTTATTTAAATTCATTCATTTAATCCATTCTATATTTGCCATAAGCGGTGGTAATAAGCATAACAATATCTAAATCATTATATACATATTAATCTTTTATAACCAATAACCAGTAGGCATACAATACGAATACCTAATCTTTAATATAAACATATAGATCATTCCGTTTGGCCCTTTTTTGTATATTACCTGTGCCCCTTTTTTTGTATAATTACCTGTATTCCTTATGCAATTACAACTATATCCATTAGGTGGCGGTGCCATTAGAGCACTTAAATAGGCTGCAGTCTTTTGTATTCTCCCTAGCTTGAGAAAGGAGCGCGCTCGAGTGCGCATGCTCTGAAACGCGTCGCCTTACGGCAGTACAGCACATACTTTGGATGTGCGTTCCAGCGTCCCAGCCTCCCAATTGACTACTCGGCGGTGCCCAAGCCTCACTCTGGACAATCACTGATACCGGAAGCTTCTGCCACACGGACCAGCCGTCAGCAATAGAGGAATAAGACTGTGGACAGAGGAGGACGCAATCCTGTATGCCTATACTGAGCTCCCCATGCCGGACTATCTAAGTTTTTAATGTGAGTGTTTTTAATGCTTATACACCATTAAATATACAGTTTACTAAGAGGCGCCTTTCTTGTTGTTTTTCCTTTGCATACTTGGAGCGGCTTCACCTCCCATCAAAAGGCTGCCCTATCTATAGACTGTTTGCATCTCACAAAGAGCGCATTGCTCAAAAGGACATTTTTATAGCAACAATTGTATATAACACGAACCATGTAACCTGCGCTATTTGTTTGTTTATTTGTATAGCCACTCAGGACAGAACACTTCCCATTCATTCACTGCCCCGTGCAGCTGAGGCTGCAAATAAAGGGATGTGTGTTTGAGCTTTGGGGTGCACACCCTAATGCAATAGGCTGCGCACACCTATGTCTATGAACAATAGACAAAACAGACGCAGCAAAAACCAAGTAAGCCAAGAGGGATATAAGTGTAACAAATAAGATTTAAACTCTCATCAAAGAGAGAGAAGAAACTGCCAAAAATGTACTTCACCTGGAGTCCTGTATATTAAGTGTGTTGCCTCATCCGCAGTCATTGCACTAATGCTGCACTGTTAGCATTGATATTAAATAGCAGTGGTGCGCCCCAAACCCTGCCTATAGGACAGGTGTGAGTGATAACAATCACCCACACCCATCGTACCGCTAAGAACACGGAACACCCCCAGAGCGGAGGAGGACAGGACACCCGCAACCCACCCACTGCCTGCCGCTGAAGCCAAGAAGGAGAGGACACAGGAGCCTCTGCCCGCAACCCAGCCGCTGCCCCCTGCTGAGGAGGAGAGGACACAGGAGCTGCGCTGCCCATCCCTAAAGCCGAGGAGGACAGGAAACCCGCAACTCATCCGCTGCCTGCCGCTGAAGCCAAGGAGGAAAGGACACAAAAGCCTCTGCCCGAAACCCACCCGCTGTCTGTAGGAGTCCGCAACATGGCCGCCTAGATGGGGTAAGTGCCGGGGGGGAGTTGGGTGTCGCCAACTGACCGACCAGAGGGGGCTGGTTGTTTGCCACCCCTCCCAAAAAAAACAGCCACCACTGGTGTGGCTCGGGGGTTAAATTTCAGCACCATTAGAGGCAACCCCGAGCCACACTTGGGATTGCATTGCAGGATCCTGGTGAGGTATACTTACCTTGTCCCCAGGATCCTGCGAAGTCCCCCCGTGCTGTCCGTGAGCTCTGTCCTCTGTGTGCCGGGCTCCGTTCCCTCACGGAGGCGGAGCCTGGCGGCAAATTCAAGAAATGTAAAAATCATAACACATACAGTACAGTGTAATCTTACAGATTTCAGTACTGTATGAAATTATTTCACATCCCTTTTGTCCTTAGTGCTTTGTCCAGTGCCCTGCATGCAGTTTTATATTATATATACTGTTCTTTCTGCCTGGAAACTGGAGATCGTCCATAGAAACCAAAAAGTGTTCCTTTATGTCAAAAGTGGTTTTAGATCAGCTAGAAAACAGCGATAGTAACTTAGAACACTTGCAGAATTGAGCGATAGTGAATCGTAGGAAAATTCATTTTATTATTATTATATTATTACTTTTATAATTATTTATATTTATTTATTATAGTATAATTTATGATTTTGTGTTTCAAACTTTATCATACCCGGGATATCTACTAGACTCTTGTTTGGACAGATTGAAGTGTGTTATTGCTAAGAATTACAGGCCTACAATATAAAACGCCAAATTTCTATTCAAAATAATTGTACCGCTTTGAGACGCAAAAATCTGACATAATCATCCCACCAGGGAGGCTACTAGAGATCCAAATGAATGTTGCAGCAAAGTCCATTTGCAGGGGCCCCTGAGGACGATCATGATTAAGCGTTCGTCTTAGTGTCAGAGACCTGAAAACAAGATCTGCGATGACGAGGAGACCCTTTAGTTATTGTCAAAACCAGCCTGAAATGCAGCTTTTGCCAGCAGAAACTGTGGTGTGGCACTGGAACTCAATGACAGCCTACCCTCTCTATGTTCGGTCCTTAGTATTGTCTTATCTGTCATGCGACCAAACCTTCAGTTATCAGAAGTGGCCTAACCTGACTCTAGCCTATGCTGGTTATTGAGCCCTGACTAAAACTAGCTATAGAATTGCAGACTACAAGGGACAGGGTTAGCTATATTAACTGGAGGTGCATATAAACTCTATTGCAATAAATAGGATCATCTACTAATATACAGAACTAATTATCTTGCACTATGCATGTAAGATAATAGCAATGGGACAGAGATACTGTAAGTCTGTCACACGGATATAAATATACACTCAAGAAGCTATTGGCTGTTACAGATAAACTATTAGAACATAGGAATAGTTGCCTAATAGTCTCTGCTTCTGGTCTGGGTGATAAGTGGTTGATAAGTGGAAGGGGCAGCAGTAGCAGCAGTAGCAGTCCCTGTGTGTAAGAGGTTATGCGGGTCAGTTCTCTGACTGCCTCTCTCTCTTTCTGACCCACAGAGAAAAGAAGCAATGTCCGTAAATGATTTCTGTAAACGTTAAAGTGATTGTAAAGGATTGTTTTTTATTTTAAAAAAATAACAAACATATCATACTTACCTCCACTGTGCAGCTCGTTTTGCAGAGTGGCCCCGAACATCCTCTTCTGGGGTCTCTTGCGGCTCTACCGAGGGGGTTACCTTGTGGGCGCGCTCCCGTGTCCAGCATTTGCGTCCACAGACACAAATGCCTGACTCGACCCCGCCCCCCGGCGTCCACATCATTGGATTTGATTGACAGAAGCGGGAGCCAATGGCTGAGCTGCTATCAGTCTATCCAATCAAGAGCCAGGACCTCGTGGAGAGAGGGACAGCCTGTCCATGCCGAGGAGATGAAGGGGCTCAGGTAAGTAAAACGGGGGGCTGGGGGGGCAGTGACTGCCAGGTGTTTTTTCACCTTAATGCATAGGATGCATTAAGGTGAAAAGACATGAAGGTTTACAACCCCTTTAAGCAGCAGAGCTAGTTACAGAGAGTAGAGGGCAACAGATCCCTACAACATCATACACTGTAAGAGCACCAAACACGTATCTATTCAGTGACCAGACAAGACTCTTTTGAATAACCTGTGCTTTTTTACTGAAGACCAAATCTGGACATGAATACAGTACATTGCATCAACACAGTCCGGTACAGAGGATTTCTTGCTGTAACAGTGCCTTACACAGGCAGTATGAGTACTTGCAGTAGGGCTTTAGCTGTAACAAGGAGTAAACTGTGGCAGTGGTGCATGTACTTTTAGCTTTGATGCTTCCCATTCACTTGCCTAACAGTCTCTGTACACTTTCTCAACTCCAGGTCCCGTCTCAGGTTGGTAATGTCTAAGTATTGTCTGTGCTGGCCCAGCTCCTCAACCCCTACCTTCACCTCTCCACGTAACCTTTTATATAACTTTTATGAGTGAAGGAGAATTCTGTAGAATGTCACTTGAGTGACAACCCATTGGGGTTGATTTACTAAAGGCAAATAGGCTGTGCACCTTGCAAGTGCAGTTGCGCTCATTTTCCCCAAAGCTTAGTAAATGCGATGAAGCTCTGCTGATTTTTATCATTCAATCATGTGCAAGCAAATTGCTTTTTTATTATTTTCCTTGCAGCTGATTGGGTATTAGACTTGTGCACAACGGAAAAATTTGTTTAGTTTCGGTTCGTTGTCATTCGTAAAATTCATAATTTCTTTCCGTTATATTCGTTATGTTACGTTAATACGTTTTAGGATAATTCATTATTATTCGTAGAGTGTCGATATTCGTTATACTGAATCTCGAATCATGTCGAATTCATTCGTTATATGCGCTATAATTTCTTTCGTATTCGTTGACATTCGATATTTTATGTGTGTATAATGATTTGTGATAATGATTCGTAGTTTGGAAAGTCGTTTGTTTATTGAATCTATTAACACACACACTGACTATATCTCTTCTCCTCTGCTCATATACAATACAAAACCCTTCTCACTCACTTCTCAGGAATGCACTTTGCCAGTAATCCAACCTCCAGCACAAAATTAATCAGCTGATTGGACTGTAAGATTTACTTTGAGCTGACCTTTTGTTTCATTATATCTTTAATGAATTACCGAATCATGTCCAATTCATTCGTTATATCCGCTATAATTTCTTTCGTATTCGTTGAAATTCATTATTTTTTTATTCGGACATTCGAATACATCCGAATGTCCGAAAGATGCAAAATTCGGCCGAATTTCGATTCATTACGAAACGAATTGCACAAGCCTGATGGGTATTCTTTACAAAGGGAATAGTTACCACATTACAGGAAAATGAGTGCAACTGCACTTGCCAAGTGCACAGACTATGGGGTTGATTTACTAAAGTAACAATTTCCCAATTTCCCTTTGGGATTAATAAAGTATTCTGTAGTCAGTCAAAGCAATTAGACAAGAACAGTTGCTCCAGAGCTTAGTAAATGAGCAGAAGCTCTGCTGACTTTCATCATCCAATCATGTGCAAGCAAAAATGCAATTTTTTTTATTTCCCTTGCATGTGAATGGTTGTTCACACTCACGAGGGAACACACATAACCCCTTAATCGCCCCCTAGTGTTAACCCCTTGCCTGCCAGTGACATTTACACTGTAATCAGTGCGTTTTTATAGCTCTGATCGCTGTTTAAATGTCAATGGTCCCAAAAATGTGTCAAAGGTGTTCGATCTGTCTGCCCCAATGTCACAGTACTAAAAATTGCAGAACACCATCATTACTAATAAAAAATAAATAAAATAATAAAAATGCCATAAATCTTTCCCACAGATTGTAGATGCTATAACTTTTGCGCAAACCAATCAGTATACATTTATTGCGATTTCTCTTACCAAAAATATGTAGAAGAATGTATATCAGCCTAAACTGATGAAGAAATTAGCTTTTTAAAAACATTTTTGGGGATATTTATTATAGCAAAAAGTAAAAAAGATGTTTTTTTTTTTTTTCAAAATTGTCGCTATTTTTTTGTTAATAGTGCAAAAAATAAAAACCGCAGAGGTGATCAAATACCACCAAAAGAAAGCTCTATTTGTGGGGAAAAAAAAGGCGTCAATTTTGTTTGGGTACAGCATTGCATGACTGTCAGTTAAAGACGCAGTGCCGTATCGCAAAAAATGGCCTGCCATTAAGCAGCCAAATCTTCCGGTCTGTAAGTGGTCAAAAAATAATTTTAGGCCTGAAGATTACACAAAACCCACAAATATATATTTTCTGACAGCAGACACCCTAGATAATAAAATAGTGGTAGTTGCAAATTTTTATGTCACACGATATTACCGCAAAGGTCTAGGATATGCAAAGTTTCAGTAAAAAAAAAAAAACACACTAACGTGAATTTTGGGGCAAGCAAAAGCAATAAATTACCCACATTTTTGGTAAAATAAAAAAGACAAGGTTGCACTGAGTAAATAGATACCCAACAAAACCTTAAATTTATGTGCGCCCGTGAAATGCCGACAAACTTCAGTACCCTATATTTTCTATAGGCGACTCTTCAAAAGCCCCCTATAGGTATCAGTTTAGTGTTATGGAGGAGGTCTTGGGTTAGAATTATTGCTTTCACTCTGGTGTATGTGGCGATATGTAACGTGTATATCGCAATCGACGTTTTCACGCGTAGGCGCCCCGACGCATGCGTTTACGTTCGTGCATGTGTATATGTGGGGGTGGAGGAGGCCTCAAAAAAATAATTTTGGGGGGGGGATTTTATGTGCTTGGGTGTAACTTTTTTTTGTTGCAAAAAAAAAAAAAAAAAAATATATATATATATATATATATATATATATATATATATATATATATATATATATATATATATATTTTTTTTTTTTTTTTAACTTTAATTTTTTCTTCATCACATCAGGCGGACAAACAGCCACCGGATTGTGCGTGATACCCCCCCATACGATGTACAGACCTGGCTGCGAAAGGGTTAAATGTCTACACAAGGGAGGCTTTTACAGGTTAGTGACATGCATACCATTCATTAACCACTTCCCGCAAAAGGTACGTCATATGATGTCCTTGACTTTGTGCGGGTATATCTGAATGATGGGTGCAGCTACAGGCATCATTCAGATATTGCCTTTTTCAGCGGGCGATTCCCTTCACTATAAGAATGATCATAGTGGCTTTTCCACCGCTTGATCGTTCTTACGGGCGGCGAGAGGGGACCCCCCCACACTGCCCTCCGGTGCGTCTACCGACTCACCGCTTCCATTGGTGAGTCGGAGACAGGATCCTCCGGCCCCGAATGGTGACCATAGAGATTTCCAGTGGACCAGATGGCTGGGCGCGATGTTATGATGCTGGGCGCGATGTTATGACTTCACGCCCGGCCTCTGCATTCAAAAAAATGGCGCCACCTCGGCTGGGAATCTGAGATCGTTTTTTTAATTTTTTTATTTCAGGTTTCCCGGCCTAGAAGTGAGATGTGGGGTCCCATATCTCACTGTAAAGAGGGCCGATCATGCCATATTCCTATTACAAGGGATGTTTACAGTCCTTGTGATAGGTATAAAAGTGATCAAATTTTTTTTTAAAGTGTCAAACTAATAAAAAAAAAGTAAAATTAACAATAATTTTTTTTTTTTAACCACTTTCCGACCGCCTCACGCAGATATACTATGGCAGAAGGGCACGTACAAGCAGATTAACGTACCTGTACATTGCCCTTTAAGAGGCAGTTCGCGGGCGCGCATGCGCCCGCCTGCCAGGAGCTCTGTGACCGCGATCATGGGTCCCGCGGACCCGATGTCAGCGGGGATACCCGCGATCGTCTCACGGTGAGGAAGAACGGGGAGATTCTAATGTAAACAAGCATCTCCCTGTTCTTCCTATTGACACTGTCACTGATGTCTGCTCCCTGTGATCGGGAGCGGCGATCAGTGTACTGTAACACACAGCCCCTCCCCCCCTCACAGTTAGATAGAAACACTCCCTAGGACACACTTAACCCCTACAGCGCCACCTAGTGGTTAACTCCTTCACTTCCAGTGACATTTTTACAGTAATCAATGCAATTTTTTAGCATTGATCGCTGTATTAATGCCAATGGTCCAAAAAATGTGTCAAAATTGTCCTATGTAACTGCCATAATGTCGCAGTCCCGATAAAAATTGCTGATCGCCGCCATTACTAATTAAAAAAAAAAAATTATCAATAAAAATGCCATAAAACTATTCCCGTATTTTGTAGACGCTATAACCTTTGCAAAAACCAATCAATAAACGCTTATTGCAATTTTTTTTACCAAAAATATGTAGAAGAATACGTATCGGCCTAAACTGAGGAAAAAAATAAAATTTTAAATATTTTTTGAGGATATTTATTATAGCAAAAAGTAAAAAATAATGCGTTTTTTTTCAAAATTGTCGCAATTTTTTTGTTTATAGTGCAAAAAATAAAAACCGCAGAGGTGATCAAATACCACCAAAAGAAAGCTCTAATTGTGGGGAAAAAACGGACATCAATTTTGTTTGGGAGCCACGTCGCACAACCGCGCAATTGTCAGTTAAAGCGACGCAGTGCCGAATTGCAAAAAGTGCTCTGGTCAGGAAGGGGGTAAATTCTTCCGGGGGTGAAGTGGTTAAATCGCCCTTGTTCCCGTGTGCTAGCACAAGTCAGCGCATACGTAAGTCCCGCCCACATATGAAAACGGTGTTCAAACCACGCATGTGAGGTAGCGCTGCGAACGTCAGAGCGAGAGCAATAATTCTAGCCCTAGACCTCCTCTGTAACTCAAAACATGTAACCAGTAAAAAATTTTAAAGCGTCGCCTATGGGGATTTTTAAGTACTGAAGTTTTTGGTGCCATTCCACGAGCGTGTGCAATTTTGAAGCGTGACATGTTAGGTTTCTTTTTACTCTGCGTAACTTTATCTTTCACATTATGCAAAAAAATTGGGCTAACTTTAATGTGTTTTTTTTTTTTAAAGCATGAAACAGGTTTTTTTCCCAAAAAAGTGTTCGAAAAATTGCTGCGCAAATACCGTGCAAGATAAAAAGTAGCCATTGTATTCTCTAGGGTCTTTGCTAAAAAAATATATATATATAAGGTTTAGGGGTTATATGTAATTTTTCTAGCAAAAAAATTATGCATTTTATGCCCCGTACACACGGTCGGACATTGATCGGACATTCCGACAACAAAATCCATGGATTTTTTCCGACGGATGTTGGCTCAAACTTGTCTTGCATACACACGGTCACACAAAGTTGTCGGAAAATCCGATCATTCTGAATGCAGTGACGTAAAACACGTACGGCGGGACTATAAACGGGGTAGTAGCCAATAGCTTTTATCTCTTTATTTATTCTGAGCATGCGTGGCACTTTGTCCGTCGGATTTGTGTACACACGATCGGAAATTCCGCCAACGGATTTTGTTGTTGGAAAATTTTATAGCCTGCTCTCAAACTTTGTGTGTCGGAAAATCCGATGGAAAATGTGTGATGGAGCCTACACACGGTCGGAATTTCCGACAACAAGGTCCTATCACGCATTTTCTGTCGGAAAATCCGACCGTGTGTACGGGGCATTACATGTAGTTGGGAAATGTCAGAATTGGCCTGGATGGGAAGTGGTTAAATGTACATATAATCTTATGGGAAGATTTTTGTTGAAATGAATGGTGTGGTGACAGGGTCTCTTTAACAAAATATTTTAGGCAATGGCCAATAAATCGGCTACAATATAAAAGCTATAGAACAAATGTTTTTTACAAGCACGCTCAAAGTGCCGACAGCTCCTGCTACCGAATGCCAAAACGGCAGCTCTCAGTCACTTAGTGCTCGCTAATCGACCACAACCTAATAAAATCGACTTCACAAACTTGTAAAATTGCGTGTTGAGTCCCAAGGGAGAAAATCACTATATAAATCTTTTTTGTGCTACTGTTGCAACGCAACGTTTACTGAAGCTGTAGAATCGCTGAGAGGTTTGTGAAAGTTATGTGACAGGTCCACTTTAATGATGCTGATAAATGCTACTTTCTAAATGCACTTTTAAATACATGACCCCCCTTTTCTTTTTTTTTTCTAGAGTTCATCTGTTGCTTTCTGGATCAATTCTCTTTGTGATACACAGAAATTGTTGCAATGGCTTTTTTAGAGCTGTATTTATATGTAATTTTCCTGGTACTTAAGATTCACTGTAGGCATCAAAGCATTATAACAAATAAATGAAACTATTGATCAGTAGCTGATGTGCAGGAAAAACGTGTTTCATTGTCCCCTGGAACTGAATATTGTGATGACTCCCCATAGTGTGTAAGTGTATCCCCACCGTGTGTTTTGTAATGAAAAAACTGTGTTCACTCCTATCACCACCGGCAATACGGGAATAACAAACTCCATTAACCATAAGGGAAAGGTCAAGTCAAAGTTACCAAACATACCAGACAACAGTATTAATGATATTAAATATGTGGCAGGTCATGGCCATATTTGGTCATTGATGTCACCCAGGATCCCTCACCCGTTTGTTTACATTCAGCTGCATAGTCAAGAAAAGTTCGTCATGGCAAGCCAAGAAAAGTGAAAAGCCCCGTACACACGATCGGACATTCCGACAACAAAACCGTGGAATTTTGTTCGAAGGGCGTTGGCTCAAACTTGTCTTGCATACACACGGTCACAAAAATGTTGGCCAACAATTATGAACGTAGTGACGTACTGTGTGGTTTTTCAGCTCTTTAGCGCCATCCTTTGGGCTCCTTCTGTTAATTTCATGTTAGTAGAAGTTTGGTGAGTGTTGATTTGCGCTTTTCTTTTCGCGCTTTTCATTTAGCGTTTTTCATTTTGTGCTTTTCAGTTTGTTTCTGAATGGCTGTTCGTCAACCAGACATGTTGCGTAATTGGAGGAGATAACGTGTTATTTATTATTGGTCTTGGAGTTATTGCTTTGATATTATTTCTTTGGTTGAATAATGATTTGATTTGGTATATTTTCTCTATTTTTGGATGCATAGAATGCACTTTTTGGTTAAGTTCTATTGGCAAATAGCATGTCTAATTTTTTTTTTTTTTTTTTTTTTTTAATGCACAAATAAAAAAAAAATACATAATAATATTATTCTTGATATCAGTAGAAAAAAAATCCTTCCAAAATTTGTTTGCAATAACTACATCAGTATCACCAGCAAAGCAGCTTCATTTTTTATCCCATTAAAGAAGAAGAGAATTGTGCGCTGCATTTGGAGATTTCATAATTTGCCACGTCACAAATGTTAATTCTCCATTACAAATGCTAGTTTACAAGACTGACCACTTCTGCTTCCGAGCTTGCGTGTTTGTACTTTGGACTTTTGTCCGAAGTACTTGTATACACACGATCGGAAAGTCCGACAACACACATTTGTTGGCGGAAAATTTGAGAACATGCTTGGCAACATTTGTTGGCGGAAAGTCCGACAACAATTGTCCTATGGGGCATACACACGGTTGGACTTTCCGCCAACAAGCTCACATCCAACATTTCCCAGTTGGAAAATCCAATCGTGTGTACGGGGCAAATGAGTCCGATGGGAGTGCATTGTGTCGGCTGTTGGAGAGTCTTTTTTCGTCAGGTTGGCCGGCATTGTTCATCATTATTGATGTGGATCTTCATCTCCAAATATGTGATTGTACATGACCTTGCACTGTGGGACATGATTTTGTGAAAGATGTGGTGTGTTCCTTTACTTTTTTTTACCAGGGGTACTACTGTATGCACCGCTCACTCATTCATGCAGGGAGTAGGACCAGATATGTGGGAGCCCCCTTATTTTGGGGTATTTCTAGACTCCCATGAGTCACCCCCACAAACCCATATCCACTAGGCTAAGGTCTTGTCCCCATCAATATAAGGACAAGGTACTGTGGCAGACCCAACCGGGACAGGGGCTTTTGGAGGGGACTGCTGGATATAATTTTGCCTAATTACTATGGGTCCTGGCTTTTGAGGGGGCGCTATTCTTTGGGAGGTGTGTGCCTGGGGGATCATTGGAGTGGTTTTGCTTTAGATTCAGGGACATGTCTCCCCAAAACACACAGGCTCTAGGAACCTAGGAACTGGATACAGATTTGGGGCCTCTATGCTCAAACCTAGGAATGTGTGAATGGTTCGGCCCAAGCATAAGTTCGGGCCGAAATTTGGCTGTTCAGATGTTCTGCGAACACCGAACAATATGCGGTGCTCGGAGCAAATTTGAAAGCCGCCGGAACACCGTTAAAGTCTATGGGACACTAACATGAAAAATCAAAAGTCTGTGTCCCATAGACTTTAACGGTGTTGTGTGTTCTTCCGAAAATTTTGCCTTGTATGTTCTGGTGCAAACCGAACTGGGGGGTGTTTGGCTCATCCCTTCTCAAATCAGCATTGACTGCTTCAACCCCCCTAGACTTAGAGACTCAGAGCAGATGTTAACATAATCAGCTCAAAGCAACCGGATGCTGGGGAGTCCTGCTATAATCTGTTTACTAAGATGTCTTTCTCTCATGGTATATTTTCCCTATTGTTTACCACCTAGGTATAAAATCCCAGTGTTAATTGAGTCACCTATTGTTTCTGTCTGTCTGCTATTCCTCTTGGAGATGTGACTAGCATTGTGCCCACTTTACCTTGTTACTCATGGTATATTTTCCCTATTGTTTACCACCTAGGTATAAAATCCCAGTGTTAATTGAGTCACCTATTGTTTCTGTCTGTCTGCTATTCCTCTTGGAGATGTGACTAGCATTGTGCCCACTTTACCTTGTTACCGAACCATTGTGGGATGTTTATATAGTTATGTTAATTAGATTACTGTTTTTGGTAGCTGTTCATTAGATGTACTGATATTACTGTTTACAGTTTGCATTGTTTAGGGTCATGTGATCAGGCTCTTACCTAATTTTGTGTGGTATATATTCTGTGTGAATTTAAAATAAAGGGTCAGTTTCAATTTGCACCTAAGCTAGTGTCAATTCTCAGCTATAATACCTGGTTCCTGGTTCCGGAGTGGAGGAAACTGTATCCAGGGCCGGTGCTACCACTAGGCAAACTAGGCAGCCGCCTAGGGTGCACTGTTGCCTAGGGCGCCCAGCCACTGGTGTTCCTACTCTCTTCTCTCTGCAGCAAGCAACTAAGTCTCCGAACCAGCAGGCAGCCGCCACGCATCCGAATTTCGGAATTACAATAGTACCGAAATTTAAACAAATCCAAAAAAATTCTGACGAATGTCAAATCCAAATCATTTTCAAATCGTTTTCAAATTCGGAAAGTTTTCTAATTTGAATAGTTTACAAATTCGAATTCGAACACGTTTTGAAATCGAATTGTTTTCCAATTTCCAAAGAGAATAAAATAGAATAGAAAATAAGGAAATAGAATAGAAAAAAAAATAATAGACTAGAAAAGAATAAAACAGAAAAAAGAATAGAATATAATAGAGTAAAACAGAACAAAATAGAATAGAAAATAAAAGAACAGAATAGACTAGAATATAGTTGAAACAAATACAATAGAATAACATAGAAAGAATATAACCATCTTCTGAAATTCGAATTTCAATTAGAATAAATTTGAATTCAAATACATAAGAAAAGAATAGAACGGAAAAGAATAGAAAAGAATAGAATAGAAAAAAAGAATAGAATAGACTATAAAAGAATACAAAAGAATAGAGTTAAAAAACAATAAAATAGAATAGATTAGTATAGAAAGAATATAACCATTTCCCAAAATTCAAATAGAATCAATCTGAATTTGAATAGAATAGAAAAGAATAGAATAGAAAATAACAGAATAGTATAGAAAAAACTGAATAGAATAGAATAGAAAGAATATAACCATCTTCCGAAATTCAATTTTCAAATAGAATAAATTTGAATAAAAAAATAATAGAATAGAATAGAAAAGAATAGAAAATAAAATAGAAAAGAATAGAATAGAACAAATTAAAAAAGAATATAATTAAAAAAATAATAGAATAGAATAAATTAGAAAGAATATAACCATTTCTCAAAATTCAAATAGAATCCAATTTGAATAGAATAGATTTGAATAGGAAGATGGTTATATCATTCTGTTCTATTGTTTTCCTCTATACTATTGTGTTATTTTCTGTTCTATTCTATTCAAATCCAAATTAATTCTATTGACTTTTAGAAAATTGTTATATTCTTTTTATTCTAATCTGCTCTATAATATTGTTTTTTAATTTTACTCTTTTCTATTCTATTCGAATTTCAGAAGATGGTTATAATCTATTTTATTCTATTCTATTCCATTCTATTCTGTTCTTTTATTTTCTATCCTATTTTGTTCTGTTTTACTTATTATATTATATTCTTTTATTTCCTGTTATATTCTTTTCTATTGTATTCCTTTATTTTCTATTCTATTTTATTCTCTTTGGAAATTGGAAAACTTTTCGGAAAACTTTTCAAATTCCAAAACTATTCAAATTCCAAAACTATTCAAATTTGATTAGAAAACTTTTCGAATTGATCCGAAAAACGAATAAACGAAACGTATTCCGAAAACGAATGAAACAAATTTAACTAAACAAATTTATGTAAATAAGGCATTGAAACAAAAGAAAACAATTTTTTTCTTGCTTTGAGGGGCTACCCCAAAGCACCCCCCCCATGTTGAGGGCATGTGGCCTGGTACGGTTCAGGAGGGGGGGCACTCTCTCGTCCCCCCCTCTTTTCCTGCGGCCTGCCAGGTTGTGTGCTCGGATAAGGGTCTGGTATGGATTTTTGGGGGGACCCCATGCAATTTTTAAAAAAATTTTGGCGTGGGGTTCCCCTTAATATCCATACCAGACCTTAAGGGTCTGGTATGGAATTTGGGGGGACCCCCACGAAATTTTGTTTAAAATTATGGTTCGGGGTTCCCCTTAATATTCATACCAGACCCAAAGGGCCTGGTAATGGACTGTGGGGGAATCCCATGCCGTTTTTTTCAATGACTTTTATGTGTATTGCCGAGACCCGACAATTCATTATAGCTGCGAGTACTTTTAAATGACTTTTTTTCCTTTAGGAATGTTTTGACATCAGACTGTTCTAAACACGGGAAACATGCACTATTTTACAGGCATACTATAGACACCCCCCAGCTACGAAATTTAAAGGAATATTTCACTTTTATTGTTTCACTTTAAGCATTATTAAAATCACTGCTCCCGAAAAAACGGCCGTTTTTAAAACTTTTTTTTGCATTGATCCATGTCCCCTGGGGCAGGACCCGGGTCCCCAAACACTTTTTATGACAATAACTTGCATATAAGCCTTTAAAATTAGAACTTTTGATTATTCATGTTTGTGTCCCACAGACTTTAACGGTGTTCGCGTGTTCAAACGAATTTTGTGGCTGTTCGCATGTCCTGCTGCTAACCAAAAGGGGGGTGTTCGGCTCATCCCTACTCGAGACCTGAAAATTATTTTTGGGGTTCCTTGAGAGTTAAAAGGTTGAGAAAGACTGCTGTAGAGGGTAGGACAGATCTCCAAATTAACTTGAATGCAAAGTTTTATGTGCAGTCAAAGTGTACCGTCGGGTAAGCAAAAAAAAAAAAATAAGTATGCTTACCCTTTAAGAATACTTTATCCCATTTCTAATACAAAATACATTTTAACACAATAAACGGATGTACTGATTAAATATTTTCCGTTAGGAAAAAATAAAAGTCTTATATTTTGTTTTAGTTCCCTGCCAACTGGGCTGCAATCCAATACCCAGCAATAAAAATGTGTATCAAGAAGATCCCTGCTAATCCATTCACAGTAATTATTCGTCTCAGACTAAAAACAAGCTGAAGGGAACTAAAAGATTTTGTTTGCAATCAAATTATTCTAACACTAGGGGCATTCTAGCTGAGGGGGCCCTGGATCAATAGACCTGAATACCGATTCAATGCCTCATCATTTCAGCTGTGAACATTCTGTACTGTGTGCCAGATCTACCTAATAACTGAGCCTCTAAAGACAAAATATAATTATTTCTATGATACTGTATGTACTTATTTTAGCTGTGATAACAGTTCATGGAATTTCTGTAAGTAAAGTCCAGTATGTTCTAGAATTAGAAGGCTATTGCATGTTCATTCGCATGCTCATAGCTAAGCATAAGCGCATGGGTGCACTCAGTACTGATATTGGCTTCAAACGGTCTCTCTAAGCGGGATTGTGACTTGAACAGATTGCTAAGTGATCTTCAGCTAGTCCCTGATTTATCTGTGACCTAAGCTGACACATTTGCCTTCCCGTGTATGACCCAACTTGCCTTTGACCTGTCTTTGGATTCCTGTCAACTTGTTGTGACCTCGGCCTGTGTTTGGGCCCTGTACCCTGCTTTTTTTATTTGGATCCTCGCTTCCTGGCTGACCTTTGCTTTTACCCTGTTCCTCTACCTTGCTGTCCGGCTATTGGCAACCTTTCGCTTGTGTTTTGGCTGCTCTCCTGCCTTCTGATTGAGCGTCACTGTGTTCTGGCCTCTGGTCCCTGTCTGGTGGTCCACAGCCATTTGTGTCCTGCAATCAATAGTTGGCGCTGCCTGCTACATTGCCCTTTGTGCCACTCTGTGTCCTCACATCTCCTGTTACCACTGCCAGGGGTGTTGGACAAGAGGTGCAAGAAAAGCTCCCGGTCCAGTTCGATCTCCACCAAGGTATGTGTACAGTAGAAGAAAATATTACAGCGCACACATGCAAAAAAGACATTTACCTCCAGCAAGGCTAGTTTAAAACACCTAAACATTTTCAAAAAACATTATAAAAAAATATGGGGATTTGGTCACACCATATTGATATATGGTGCTAAGCCCACTTACTGCGACAAAGTACCCCATGATTAGTGGGTCCTACACTATCCATAGATTGGGAGATCCTGCTTCTCTAAACCATGAGAGCAATACACTCTTCTAAATGGGAGAATCTTGAGGTCTCCACCCATGACACAAGTGGACACTAATGAGAGGTACTTAATGAGGGAGTGGGGTGCACCTCACCCAAAAAGGTATGTGTACACCTAACACTAACCACAGCTTCATTGTTATCCCATTAAAGAAGAAGAGAATTGGGCGCTGTATTTGGAGATCTCATAATTTGCCACGTCACAAATGTTAATTCTCCATTACGAACGCTAGTTTACAAGACCGGCCGCTTCTGCTTCTGAGCATGCGTGAATTTTTGTGCGACGGACTTGTGTACACACTCAGAAAGTTCGACAACAAAATTTTGTTGTCGGAAAATTTGAGAACCTGCTAGCAAACATTTGTTGGCGGAAAGTCCGCCAACAAATGTTCGATGGAGCATACACGCGGTCGAACTTTCCGCCAACAAGCTCACATCCAACATTTCCCTTCGGAAAGTCCGACCGTGTGTATGGGGCATAAGACTAACCTTTCCTATAAATCTTATGACCATCACACCAATCCCACCTATAACCCTGACACTAACCCTCACTATAGCACTTACACTAACTCTAACTGTAAAACCCGTAATAACTCTTATGCTAACGCTTCCTGTAGCCTTTATATTAAAGCGGGGTTCCACCCAAATTTTGAACATTATCTCTATGCATTCTCTTCCTTGCCTAGATGCTGACATGCTGTGTAAAAAAATTTAAATCGCCGTAATTACCTTTTTTTTCTAATCTTCTTAGCACTTCCTGGTTTTCCTCCCATGGGAGTAGGCGTGTTTCTAGCCTCTCCCAGACCTCCCACAGTCCCCTGGGAGCTAGTCTCAGGCTTCCCAGCATGCATTGTGCAACAGCGTCATCACAACATCTCGGTGAATGCTGGGAGCACAGCATTCACCGCATCCAGGAAATACATGCTTGTGGGCTTCAAATGCCCACAATGAAGATGGAAACCGCCTTCAGTGAATTTTATAAGTTATTCTTTACAACGAAATCGGACACAGGCAGACTTATTACACAGAACATGTGAGTAGATAATCATGAGAAGAAAAGTTTGTGAATGAACTCCAAAAAAAAAAAACCGATAGATAGGTGGACCCCCGCTTTAACCCTTCCGTAACCCTTCCGTAACCCTAATACTAATGCTCTCACTAACCCCCTCTGTAACCCTAACACTAAACATCCCTGTAGCCCTAACGCTAAACCTTCTTGTAATTCCTATTATGTAATTCCTCACACTAACCCTGCCTGTAACCCTAATACTAACCCTAACTATTACCCTTATGCCGCGTAAAAACGATCAGGTTTTCCAACGGGAAATGTGTGATGACAGGCTGGTGGTGGAAAATCCGACCGTTTGTACGCTCCATGGGATAATTGTTGTCGGACTTTCCGTGGACAAATGTTGGATGCCGGGTTTGAAAATTTTCCGCGGACAAATGTCTGTTGACGGATTTTCCGATCGTGTGTACACAAGTCCGCAGACAAAAGTCCAAAGTACAAACACGCATGCTCGGAAGCAAGGACAAGCTGGAAGCGGTCGGTCTTGTAAACTAGCGCTCGTAATGGAGAATTAACATTCATGACGTGGCAAATTATGAAATCTTGAAATGCAGCGCATAATTCTCTTCTTTAATGGGATAATAATGAAGCTGCTTTGCTGGTGATACTGATGGAGTTATTGCAAACAAAATTTTCAAAGGCTTTTTTTTTCTAGTGATATCAAGAATAATATTATTATGCTTTTTTTTTTTTTTGGGCAAAGATACAACTATGTTGGTGTCCCTTGTCAATTTTACATAATTTTTTAATGTAACTGCCTACTCCCAAACTGTCATTTGAAGTAAAACACATAGCCAAGTATTTTTCTACACAATTTTTTTTATTGTGCATTAAAAATGAAAACAAATAAAATTAGACATGATATCTGCCAATAGAACTTAACCAAAAAGTGCATTCTATGCATCCAAAAATATAGAAAATAAATCAAATCAAACAAATCAAATCATTATTATTCAACCAAAAAATAAAATAAAAATATGTGTCCTGCTTCTTAATATAGGGGGTCAACAATGCCAAATGTTGGTGAAAGCAGGGGTCCGTCATCCGGAGATAATTCCGAAAATCATCCGTATTAATTCTAATGTAATTGGCAATAAAGCAACCAATTTTTGGTCCAAGAACTCCTCCTGTTCCTGGACTGGACTTGGGTCAAAGCAATAACTCGTTATCTCTTCTGTGTACAAGGCTTTAGACTGCCTGTAAACCTAACATTAACCCCTCCAAGCACCCCACAAACACACACACAAGTGCTTCCTATTACCCTTATATTAACCCTTCTGTAATTCTAATAATTACCCTCACATTAACCATCCTTTTAACACTCCCACCAATCCTTAATCCTTTAGATAAGTGTGTTACCCTTAAATTTCCAAACTGTGACTATGTGACAGCTACAAACCAAAATATTGTGTTCCCACAATAAAAGATATACTAAGTGTTGGTTGCACTTATCAAAATAGAAACAGATCCTAAGTGAATGGCCCCTTTCACACAGGGTAGATCCGCTCAGCGGACTCCGCTAGCCCAGCGGGGGTATCGCTCCGTTGATCCCCGGATGACAGGTCCGTCTCCACTCACTGTGCAGGGATGGACCCGTCAGAGCCTCGCTGCTCTCTATAGGAAGATCGGATGAAAACGGACAGCAAAGACATTTTATTATGAGCTCTTTTTAATTCTTTTGCACTTGGTTCACACAGGGGCGACACGACTTACAGCGCGAGGTCACCTTTGTAAGGTCAGGTACTGATGTTACATGAGAAGACCTGGCTCACAATCAGCTTTCCAATTCATCCCAAAGGCATTCAGTAGGGTTGAGTAGGGCAAGGTAGGGTTCTCTGTAGAGCATTCAAGTTCCTTCACACCAAACTCATCAAACCATGTCTTTATGAATCTTGCATTGTATACAGGGGGGCAGTAATGTTGGAAAAGAAAAGGGTCTTCCCCAAACCTCAAGATTGGAAGTGTATAAATGGTCTAAAATGTTCTGTAGCATTAACAGTATCCTTCACTGGAAACACCTGAACTTAAAGCGTAACTCCACTTTTGCTGAGAAAAAAACCTTCCCCTCTGGGTGATCTCCGTACATTGCAAGGATTATAACAACCTTTGCTGCAGATTCCTACCTTTTGTTATTCTGAAGAAATCCCTGTTTGTTCCTCTGTTCATAATTATCAGTCAGATGCTGCACCTGCAGGGCACTAATGAGGAAATCTGCAGGGCCTGCATCCCTTTAGACGTGTTCCTATTGGGAGTATCTCATCAAAAATTATGTTTTTGTTGCAGGGGATGCCTGAAATTTGACTTGTATCTTAGTGCAGACTTCTGGGAAATTGGTGAGCCAATCACACAAGCAGGAAATGATGTTTCTGGGGAGTGGTCAGTACACACTCTGTGTACAGAACACCTCCAGGTAGCCATATTGCAATGCATTCTCAGAAAATTACAGTGGCTGCAGATTGAAAAGGAAAGGTCTTTTTTAATAACATTCAATTACAACTTCCTGATGACGCTATACAGCGAAATGCATAGAGGTCACATAATAGCACCTTCTTTATCATTTTGTTTTTATGTGATAGTGTGATTCACACTAAAAGGGGCAGCTGTCACTTTTTTATCACAGGGTGGGTGCCTTTTATATACAAGAAAATTGATTATACAGCACTTTGAGATGTATTTATTAAAAAAAAAAAAAAATTTGGCATAGCTGTTCGCCCATCGACACTGCATGTAAATTTATTCCGTACAATTGGGGCTAAATGATATGTTCTCCACAGGGGAGATTGGGGAAAATACTACAGTATGGCCACTAGATGGCAGTGATTATCAGAAGAAATAAGGATGCTCTTTAGCTCCATCTAGTGGCTATAATGAGGTATTCACCACATTCATGTATTTGATCTGCAAAGAATATGCAGAGAACATTTGATTTTGCCCAATCCCTACAAGACAAATTGACATGCAGTTTTCATGGACAAACAGCTGATTTGAGTTTCATTTTATGCCTGTGTGCTGGCTTTCTGTTTTATGTGCTTGTGTCTTTTGAGGTGGTAATGAGCCTCGCAATTTTCTGCTGCAGTGTAAACGATTAATTTTGGGGCCAAATGACTTCTTTATTGTCAGCGCCTAGTCATGTGTTAGCGAATTAGTTAGTGCATTGATTCCAATTTTTTCCCTTTATATGGCTATATCTATGTTATCTAATAAATACAGCTTGTGTATACCTTGCAAAATAAAGAAGGGGGCATAAAACACTGCAAGCCTGTCCCACAGCGGCTCATAGTTATCAGAGGAAAAACGGTCAAGCTCTACCTGCAGAAAGCATTTCCATGTATTAAAGATGAACTCAAAGCAAACAGCTAAAACACAGTTGAACTATCTATAAGGGAGTTGTTTCGCCTGCCAAATGATTTGTTTTTTTTTTGCCAATCCAGTTTTGAGATTGAAAAAGGCTGTTTTACCCTGTCTTCTTTGATCCTCCCCTTCTTCCACAGTCCCCAATCCTTCTCCTGATAGAACAGATCCTTGGAGGCACTCGGCAACTTGCTCAGTTTGGTGTGTATTTCTAGAGTTTTTTTTTTTCTTTTTGGGAGGGTGCATGTGATCAGCACAGGGCCAATCAGCACTGTCCAGACAGAGGGTAAGGGGTCCTGCAGCCTCATAGGACAATCAGAGGACATATAAAAATCCTCCTACAAGCTTTAACCAGACACTGATATAAGTCACAAGACTGCTATATACTGCTGATGAGAAAAGGTATTTAGCAGTTTATATTTACTAAAATAATTGCATTTCCTTGTTCTGTGTACTGTGGGAGAGCCGATATAGTGAATTCAGGGTCCTGGGTTTAGTAACATTTTAATTTTATTTTAAAAGACTTTTTTTTTTTAATCTGCACCTTTCATTGAAATAACTGGTAATCCTGCCATAAAGCTTCCTTGTTCAAGCACATCTTGTTATGGGATGACAACGCTCTGTCCCTGTCTCCTTAGTGTTCTCCTGCTTTGTCACACAAGCTTACAAGTGGCCTTTCCAAGGCACATTAGACAGGCATGGTCCACTGTTGTCACCATTTGGGATTGCAGCAAGTGTTTTCTTCTTCGACAAGAATTGGCTGCAAAGAAGCTGCAGGAGATTAGCAGTACTGAAATGCAAACATACTAGTAAATAAATCAATAAATAAATAAAAATTCCAGTATATACACCATAGTTTGTAGACACTATAACTTTTTTGCAAACGAATCGATATACACGTATTGACATTTTTTTTTTTTGTTAACAAAAACATGTAGCAGAATACATACTGGCCTAAATCTAGGAGAAATTATTTTTTTTTTATTGGATATGTTTTATAACAGAAAGTAAAAAATATATATTTTTTTTTTCAAAATAGTTTTTTTTTTTTTTGTTATAGCGCAAAAAATTAAAAACGCAGTGGTGATCAAATACCACCAAAAGAAAGTTCTATTTGTGAGAAAAAAGGGAACACATATAATTTATGTACAGCACTGCATGACCGCGCAATAGTCAGTTAAAGTAACGCAGTGCCGTATAGCAAAAAATGGCCTGGTCATGAAGGGGGGGAAAGGTGTGTCATCCCATAAAAAGAAGTGCTTGAACAAGGAAGCTTTATGGCAGGATTACCAGTTATTTCAATGAAAGGTGCAGATTTAAAAAAAAATGTCTTTTAAAATAACATTAAAGTGTTACTAAACCCGGGACCCTGATGTTTGAAATTAATGTTTGCTTTGCTAACACAGAACCTCCTCTCAGCCAATCAGGAGGCCTGGATGTCAACCCGGGCACCTGATTGACCGAAGGTAGAGGCGATCCCATTGGCCACTGTGCAGAACAGGAAGAAGACATGCATGGCGGAGTCCTACATCCATCACTGCGCTACACGTCCCACAGCTTGCCACCTGTCCCGCTGCCCGACCCACCACCATGATGGGGTAAGTGCCAGGCAGACAGCGGGCGGGGGGCACAGTGGCTGCATATTATCGTCACAAATGCTGCAATTGATGGATCACAGTTGGCTGCAAATGATGGGCACAGGTGGCTGCAAATGATGGGCACAGGTGGCTGCAAATGATGGGCACAGGTGGCTGCTTTTGCCGGGAACAGAGTCTGCATATGATGGGCAGAGTGGCTACATATTATGGGCACAGTGGCTGCATATGATGGGCACAGTGGCTGCATATGATGGGCACAGTGGCTGCAATTGATGTTTTTGTTTCAGTATTTTTCCAGAATTTTTCAGTTCATTTGCGCCCCCCCAAAAATGTTGAGCACCAGCCGCCACTGGTATACCTAAATCTACTCCCACCCCCACTCTAAGTCTACTCTGTAAAGGAAAGATGTCTACACTTACCTATGCTAAGGGCGCTCCGGGCTCGCGACATGATCGACCCCCAGCGCTGGCTTCGGCGTAGAGGAGAGATCGCTGACAATGGCCGCAGAGCCCAGGCAATCATGTCACCCATGGAAGTACTATGGAGCATCCATTGTTGGCTGTTCCTCCTCTGCACTGAACCCATCCCTGGGACCCAATCATGTGACTGGACCGGAGCGCCTTTAGAATAGGTAAGTATAGACATCTTTCCTTTCACAGGGTAGATACAATAGGCTTAGAATAGTGGTGGAAGCAAATATAACATAAATATAAGAACAGATAGGCTGTTGCGTCAAGCCCCTGATGATTGGACAGGTATCCATGAAACGCGACGGGCTCAAATTTAAATGCCAAGATATATTATTCAGAGATGAAATCATACACCATTTTACGGAATTATGATATATTACGAATTGTATTATTGTAATTGTATGTATATTCTATGTTTATCTTTTTATATATGCTTGTTTGACATTTGGATGTTGATGCTGGTGTTGATTATGCTTTTATTGCATGTACAATAAATGATTATAGATTTTTATTTTATTACACCAAGTGATTGCCTCATTTAAAATCCCATGACCTCAATCCCATACTTGTCTGAAGTAAATGTAAGTATACTAAGGGCTCTTTCACACGGGGCGGATCAGTGATGATCTGCCCTGTGAACACCCGCTTGCTCAGCGGGGATCGGCAGGAAGATGACAGGTCCATCGCTGCACACTGTGGGGGATCGGATCGGGGGATCGGATGACGACGGACCGTAGTGTCCGTCGTCAACCGATCCGATCCGAAAACGGATGGAAAAGTAGGGTTTTCCTCCGTTACACTTTTCGGATCGGAGCGGGTCGGATGTCAGCGGACATGTCACCGCTGACATCCGACGCTCCATAGGGATACATGTATGTCCGTTTTTCATCCGAAAACGGAAGGATGAAAAACGGACATAAGGATCCCCCGTGTGAAAGAGCCCTCAGTGTTTGACTGAACTTCCACTTTAAGTCCATTTTAACATAAAACAAATTACAGACAATAAATCTGTCTGACATATTCTAAATCCCAATATTGCACAAATTGCGAAATATTGAAAAGTATTTTTGGTATTTTGAATTTCACATTTTTTTTTCTTTTACTGACTGATGTGAAATAAAGGACAGTGCTATTTACTAAAACATATCAAACAGATTTTATTCTTTTAAGGTCTATTGCTTTAGCAAAAACATTTCTCTAAATCCGGCTTTAGAGGTCGATTGTTTATGCTTCAATTTTTTTTTTAAATAAATATATCTTTCTTAGAGACTTGCTGTAACCAGATGCCTTCAAAGAACAATTTATTCTCTATACGACATTTCAGTTCTTGCATCATAATAAATGTCAATACCCAGATAAAGGTTGACTGCTGAATTTTTATTATCAGTTAATATCTGGTAGGATGGTGGAAATAAATGGCAGGAACAGGATGAGCATTTGCTGTATACATTTTTCTGCTCCTGGGGGTATATAATTCTAATTTGATATCGGAGTGAATACAGAAAACATAATATTTTTTGTGTTGAATATGGGCACATTTGTATCATTAGGTATAACTGTAAAATCAGGCTTTTAAAGTAAATCACTAGATTAATATGACACCACTGCCCGCTGTTTTCCATTCTCATCTCCACTACTTATGCTGCGTTTTCCTCCTACCCCGCAATAATTAATTCCCATTTTCCTTCACTACTACCACCAGTTCCCTTCCCCAGCTTTACCACTTCTTTCACTACCTACAGTATATAACTTTTGTTTCCTCCTCCAACAACTATACCACCATTCTCTTTCTCCACCACCAGTTTTATCTTTTTCCAACATCTATATCACAATGTTTTTTTTTTCCCCCACCACCTAGTCATTTTTCCTTCACCACATATGTCACCTTAATGTCTTGCAGGACAATTTTATGGGTCAAATGGTAGACGCACCAACTAGAAATAAAACATTACTGGATCTACTGATTACCAACAATACAGACCTGATCACGGATGTGGAAATGCGGGGCAATTTAGGTAACAGCGATCACAGGTCAATTAGTTTCAGTATAAATCACACAAATAGGAAACATAAAGGGAATACAAAGACACTGAATTTCAAAAGAGCCAACTTCCCTAAACTACAAACCTTGCTAAAAGGCATAAACTGGGATAAAATATTAGGAACAAAGAATACAGAGGAGAGATGGGTTTGCTTTAAGAGCATATTAAATAAGGGCATTAGCCAATGTATCCCATTGGGTAATAAATTTAAAAGAGCCAACAAAAGTCCTGGATGGCTTAACTCCAATGTAAAAATGCATATAAAAGCAAAGAAGAAGGCCTTCAAAAAATACAAGGTTGAGGGATCATCCTTAGCATTCAGACTTTATAAAGAATGCAACAGGAAATGTAAGGGTGCAATTAGGACAGCTAAGATAGAACATGAAAGACACATAGCGGAGGAGAGCAAAAAAAATCCCAAGAAATTCTTTAAGTATGTAAACAGTAAAAAAGGGAGGACAGACCATATTGGCCCCATAAAGAATGAGGAAGGACATCTGGTTACAAAGGATGGGGAGATGGTGAAGGTATTGAATTTATTCTTCTCCTCAGTCTTCACTTGTGAATCGGGGGGCTTCAGTAACCATAACTGCAGTGTTTATCCTCATGACACAACACAGGAAGCACCTCCATGGTTAACAGAGGACGGAATTAAAATTAGACTTGAGAAACTTAACATTAATAAATCAACGGGACCAGATGGCTTGCATCCGAGGGTACTTAGGGAACTCAGTCAGGTGATTGCCAGACCGTTGTTCCTAATTTTTACAGATAGTCTACTGACTGGAATGGTACCAGCTGATTGGAGAAAAGCCAATGTAGCACCTATATTTAAAAAGGGCCCAAAATACATCCCTGGGAATTACAGACCAGTTAGCCTAACATCAATAGTATGTAAACTCTTGGAGGGGATGATAAGGGACTATATACAGGATTTTAGTAATACGAACGGTATCATTAGCAGTAATCAGCATGGATTCATGAAGAATCATTCTTGCAAAACCAATCTATTAACCTTCTATGAGGAGGTGATTTGCCATCTAGATAAAGGAAGGCCCGTAGACGGGGTGTATCTGGATTTTGCAAAAGCATTTGACACAGTTCCCCATAAACGTTTACTGTACAAAATAAGGTCCGTTGGCATGGACCATAGGGTGAGTACATGGATTGAAAACTGGCTACAAGGGCGAGTTCAGAGGGTGGTGATAAATGGGGAGTACTCAGAATGGTCAGGGGTGGGTAGTGGGGTTCCCCAGGGTTCTGTGCTGGGACCAATCCTATTTAATTTGTTCATAAACGATCTGGAGGATGGGATAAACAGTTCAATCTCTGTATTTGCAGACGATACTAAGCTAAGCAGGGCAATAACTTCTCCGCAGGATGTGGAAACCTTGCAAAAAGACCTGAACAAATTAATGGGGTGGGCGACTACATGGCAAATGAGGTTCAATGTAGAAAAATGTAAAATAATGCATTTGGGTGGCAAAAATATGAATGCAATCTATACACTGGGGGGAGAACCTCTGGGGGAATCTAGGATGGAAAAGGACCTGGGGGTCCTAGTAGATGATAGGCTCAGCAATGGCAGGCAATGCCAAGCTGCTGCTAACAAAGCAAACAGAATATTGGCATGCATTTAAAAGGGGGATCAACTCCAGAAATAAAACGATAATTCTCCCGCTCTACAAGACTCTGGTCAGGCCGCACCTAGAGTATGCGGTCCAGTTCTGGGCACCAGTCCTCAGGAAGGATGTACAAAGCTAATAAAGGGTCTGGAGGATCTTAGTTATGAGGAAAGGTTGCGAGCACTGAACTTATTCTCTCTGGAGAAGAGAGGGGATATGATTTCAATTTACAAATACCGGACTGGTGACCCCACAATAGGGATAAAACTTTTTTGCAGAAGAGAGTTTAACAAGACTCGTGGCCACTCATTAAAATTAGAAGAAAAGAGGTTTAACCTTAAACTACGTAGAGGGTTCTTTACTGTAGGAGCAGCAGGGATGTGGAATTCCCTTCCACAGGCGGTGGTCTCAGCGGGGAGCATTGATAGCTTCAAGAAACTATTAGATAAGCACCTGAATGACCACAACATACAGGGATATACAATGCAATACTGACTCATAATCACACACATAGGTTGGACTTGATGGACTTGTGTCTTTTTTCAACCTCACCTACTATGTAACTATGTAACTATGTAACATATAGGCGCATCTCATAAAATTAGAATATCATCAAAAAGTTAATTTATTTCAGTAATTCAATTCAAAAAGTAAAACTCATTAATTTTATATAGATGCGTTTCACACAGAATGATATATTTCAAGCATTTGTTTCTTTTAATTTTGATGATTATGGCTTACAGCTAGTGATAACCCCAAATTCAGTATCTCAGAAAATTTGAATATTACTGTACAAGGATTTTTAATACAGAAATGTTGGATTACTGTACAGTATAGTATGCACTCAATACTTGGTTGGGGCTCCTTTTACATGAATTACTGCATCATTGCGGCGTGGCATGGAGTCGATCAGCCTGTAGCACTGCTGAGGTGTTATGGAAGCCCAGCTTGTTTTGATAGTGGCCTTCAGCTCATCTGAAGTGATGAGTCTGGTGTCTCTCATCTTCGTCTTGACAATACCCCACAAATTCTCTATAGGGTTTAGGTCAGGCAAGTTTGCTGGCCAATGATCATTAAACCAGGTATTGGTAATTTTGGCAGTGTGGGCAGGTGTCAGGTCCTGCTGGAAAAAGAAATCAGCATCTCCATAAAGTTGGTCAGCAGAGGGAAGCATGAAGTGCTCTAGAATTTCCTGGTAGAGCTGTGCTGACTTTGGACTTAATAAAACACAGTGGACCAACACCAGCAGATGACATGGCTCTCCAAATCATCACTGACTGTGGAAACTTTACACTGGACCTTATGTAACTTGGATTCTATGCCTCTCCACTCTCTTTCCAGACTCTGGGGCCTTGATTTCCAAATGAAATGCAAAATTTAGGGACTTTTTTTCATCTTTATATGATCACTAGTTTTCACTTATTTATTGGAGTTTATTATTCATTTTGAGGTTTAGCGCACTATTATTTGTTTTACTAGAAAAGAGTAGATGGGTGACTGTCAGGAAGGGTAGAGGGGAAAGTGCTAGGGAGGCCAATCCAGGGGCTGGAGCATCCCAATAATTACGCTCCATTGAGTGACATTGGTGAAACCAGTCAGGGACCAGCATTGCTGGGGGTGAGGGACTCCCCTAGCTGCCAGGGGAAGAACTCCTCCAGTGAGAGTGGGGGGAAGCAAAGGGAAAGAAAAGACAGATTCTGGTGGTAGGGGACTCAATTCTTAGAAGGACAGAGAGGGCAATCTGTGACAAAGACCTTAAGCGCCAAACTGTATGTTGTCTACCGGGCGCTCGGGTTCGGCACATCATGGTTCTGGTGGACAGATGGGAGGGGCTGGGGAAGACCCGGCTGTCATGGTGTACGTTGGCACCAATGACAAAGTCAGAGCCAGATAGAGTGTCCTAAAGAATGATTTTAGGGACTTTGGAGCTAAATTGAGGAAAAGGACCTCCAAGGTAGTATTCTCAGGAAGTGGCTGGGGAGCTGGTGTAGTAAGAAAGGGGTTTGGGTTCCTGGAGGACTGGACCGACTTCTCAGTTGATCCCCAGTACTATAGAAGGGACGGACTGCACCTAAATGAGGAGGGTGCAGATCAGCTGGGAGTAAAGATGGCCAAAAAGTTAGAGGGGTAGTATGGGGAGCATTAGTGGTAGGTTGACTAAAGCACATAAACCCAAAGTAAGTAAAGTAACAAGTCCTAGTTGCAATCTTGCAACAGCCAATAAGAGGATAGTATGAGACCGGTCTAAACTACGTGGCATGATCACCAATGCCAGAAGCCTGGCGGACAAGATGGGTGAACTAGCGATACTGTTGTACGAGGAAGATTTGAATTTTGTGGGAATTTCAGAGACCTGATTCAATAGCTCTCATGATTGGCTGGCAACCATTCAAGGGTATACCCTTTATCGCAGGGACAAAGAGGATAAAAAAGTGTAAGGGGTATGCCTATACATCAAGAATAATGTACAAATCAATGTGAGAGATGACATCACTAAGGGAACTAGGGAGGAGGTGGAATCCTTATGTGTAGAGCTCCAAAGGGATGAAGCTAAGGGGAAAATAATACTGGGAGTATGCCATAGGCCCCCTAACCTGAGGGAGGAGGGGGAGACAGATCTCCTATCACAATTTGGATTAGCAGTAAGGATGGGAAGTGTCATAATGGGGGATTTTAATTATCCAGATATAGACTGGGCAGAAGGAACCATGCGATCGTCTAAGGCTCGCCAGTTCCTAAATATCTTGCAGGACAACTTCATGGTTCAGATGGTAGACGCACCAACTAGAAATAAAGCGTTACTGGATCTACTGATTACCAACAATACAGACCTGATCACGGATGTGGCGATACGGGGCAATTTAGGAAACAGCGATTACAGGTCAATTGGCTTCAGTATAAATCACACAAATAGGAAACATAAGGGGAATACAAAGACACTGAATTTCAAAAGAGCTAACTTCCCTAAACTACGAACCTTGCTAGAAGGCATAAACTGGGATATAATCTTAGGAACAAAGAACACAGAGGAGAGATAGGCTTGCTTTAGGAGCATATTAAATAAGGCCATTAGCCAATGCATCCCATTGGGTAATAAATTTAAAAGAGCGAACAAAAGTCCTGGATGGCTTAACTCCAATGTAAAAATGCATATAAAAGCAAAGGAGAAGGCCTTCAAAAAATACAAGGTTGAGGGATCATCATCAGCATTCAGACTTTATAGGGAATGCAACAAGATACGTAAGGGTGCATTTGGGGCAGCTAAGATAGAACATGAAAGACACATAGCGGAGGGAAGAAAAAAAAATCGTATGTAAACAGTAAAAAAGGGAGGGCAGACCATATTGGCCCCTTAAAGAATGATTTCATCTGGTTACAAAGGATGGGGAGATGGCGAAGGTATTGAATATATTCTTCTTTTCTGTCTTCATCATGCGGCTTCAGTAACCAAAACTGCAGTGTTTATCCTCATGACACATCACAGGAAGCACCTCCATGGTTAACAGAGGACAGAATTAAAATTAGACTTGGGAAACTTAAAATTAATAAATTACCGGGACCAGATGGCTTGCACCCGAGGTTACTTAGGGAACTCAGTCAAGTAATTACCAGACGGGAATGGTACCAACTGATTGGAGAAAAGCCAATGTAGCACCAATATTTAAAAAGGGCCCAAAATACATCCCTGGGAATTACAGACCACTTATCCTAACATCAATAGTATGCAAGCTCTTGGAGGGGATGTTAAGGGACTATTTACATGATTTTAGTAATGAGAACGTTATCATTAGCAGTAATCAGCATGGATTCATGAAGAATCATTCTTGCCAAACCAATCTATTAACCTTCTATGGGGAGGTGAGTTGCCATCTAGATAAAGGAAGGCCCGTAGACGTGGTGTATCTGGATTTTGCAAAAGCATTTGACACAGTTCCCCATAAACTTTTACTGTATAAAATAAGGTCCGTTGGCATGGACCATAGGGTGAGTACATGGATTAAAAACTGGCTACAAGGCGAGTTCAGAGGATGGTGATAAATGGGGAGTACTCAGAATGGTCAGGGGTGGGTAGTGGGGTCACCTCGTGTTCTTTGCTGGGACCAATCCTATTTAAGTTGTTCATAAATGACCTGGAGGATGGGGTAAACAGTTCAATCTCTGTATTTGCAGACGATACTAAGCTAAGCAGGGCAATAACTTCTCCCCAGGATGTGAAAACCTTGCAAACAGATCTGAACAAATTAATGGGGTGGGCAACTACATGGCAAATGAGGTTCAATGTAGAAAAATTTAAAATAATGCATTTGGGTGGCAAAAATATGAATGCAATCTATACACTGGGGAGAGAACCTCTGGGGGAATCTAGGATGGAAAAGAACCTGGGGGTCCTAGTAGATGATAGGCTCAACAATGGCATGCAATGCCAAGCTGCTTCTAACAAAGCAAACAGAATATTGGCATGCATTAAAAAGGGGATCAACTCCAGAGATGAAACGATAATTCTCCCACTCTACAAGACTCTGGTCCGGCCGCACCTAGAGTATGCTGTCCAGTTCTGGGCACCAGTCCTCAGGAAGGATGTACTGGAAATGGAGCGAGTACAAAGAAGGGCAACAAAGCTAATAAAGGGTCTGGAGGATCTTAGTTATGAGGAAAGGTTGCGAGCACTGAACTTATTCTCTCTGGAGAAGAGACGCTTGAGAGGGGATATGATTTCAATTTACAAATACCATACTGGTGACCCCACAATAGGGATAAAACTTTTTCGCAGAAGGGAGTTTAACAAGATACGTGGCCAGTCATTAAAATTAGAAGAAAAGAGGTTTAACCTTAAACTACGTAGAGGGTTCTTTACTGTAAGAGTGGCCAGGATGTGGAATTCCCTTCCACAGGCAGTGGTTTCAGCGGGGACATCGATAGTTTCAAAAAACTATTAGATAAGCACCTGAACGACCACAACATACAGGGATATACAATTTAATACTGACATATAATCACACACATAGGTTGGACTTGATGGACTTGTGTCTTTTTTCAACCTCACCTACTATGTAACTATGTAACTGTATAACTATACCGTACATGGACATACTTCTCAGTAAGCCAACATTTCTGTATTAAAAACCTTTTTTTTTATCTTTTATCTTTTTTTTGGTCTTATGTAATATTCTAATTTTCTGAGATACTGAATTAGTTTTTTTTACTAGCTGTAAACCATGATCATCAAAATTAAAAGAAATACACACTCACTCCTAGTTGTACAGTATTAATACTCATTTACAAGCACTCTGGCCTGAAAGGTTATTTGCATCCCACTCACAGCCAACACATAACCATATGTGGGTAGGTGCAGTCTGCTTTCCCCACTGCAGGTGGTGCTCTACCACATCAGCATTTCAGAGAGAGAGGAAGTCAAGAGGAACATGGCTCCTGGGTCACTGGGGGAGCTGATAGGATGCTGGCGCCCCATGTAACTCTGGTGTCCATCTTGGGCCAGGCAGAATTTATTTAAGACCCTATCTCCCAGGCTTGGCGTGCATTTTGCGAGTGGGTAGTGTAGGGACAGGTCACCCGCTGGTCAGGAGTAGTAATTAGCATCAGGGAGAGGTTCCAGACAAGTAGGGAAACAGGAGGGACATACCACCCTTTCTAAAAGTCTCCCCGTTTGGGTACAGACCAGCCAGGCCACATTCCCCACCTCAAGACAGACGCTGTTAGTGCACCTGAGACTTTACTATTTGATGAAACATTCTATGAGTGCACCTGGTTGGGTTGTTTTCCCGCCAAGTAGTTGTGCGTTGTTGAACTTTGACTTCAATACAATTCTGTTTCTGCAACTGGGCTCTGAGTGTTTACTCCCGCCACGCCACTCTGCACCTCCCCAAAAAGAAAAAAGAGTCAGGGTGACTGCAACTGGGTGTTGAACTATCTCACCCGGGTTGCAGACTTGTTAAAGGCCCAAGGTCAGTAGCTAACTATATCCAGATAGCTCTGAAGTGTTCAGCCCCTTCCACCCTGGCATTTATATGCACACTAACTCCACCCATCACATCATTAGAGGAAGGTTTTCTCTAAAAGGGATCAAACACCCAACTGCCACTTTCCCTTTACCAGACTATGTTGGGAACACAGCAATCTAGTGGCAAGCAAGCTAACTGCACCTGCATTACTTACTTCCAACACGTACAGTAAGTTGTGCTAACCCCCAAAAGGGCTGCTGATTTGTATTCCGTGTTCTTTTCCCACTAGTGTAGTGGCAGCCAGGCAAACAGCAACATTCACTCATCTGGCTCAGTAAACAGTCTAGGGGTTGACCTTTTAAAAGTTAATTGCAGATTAATATGTATGGGGCTTAGGGCAGCTATGGGATACTCCAGAACACTGAATAACATTGAGAGGACATTCTTCTCTGCACAAATATGTCCTAGCAAAATCCCTTCAGCAGTAGGATAAAACTGGACAGCACCAAAACACCATAAGTAATGCTTCCGGCCAGGCAAGCCTTAGTATCACTGCACCAGGGGGTAACAGCAGCCACAACCACTAGGATCCTTCTTTCAGGTCTGTACTCACAGTGTCCCTGGGACAAGTATGCCTTCCCCAGACTTAGGCAAATAGTTTCCTTGGTGAAACTTCCTGACCTGATCCCCAGTAAAACCCCTCTCTCTTCACTCCATAACAATTTACAGCAGGATAGGCCTCCAAACTATGCACAGATGAGACCTTAATGAGACAATCAGAAGCTTCAGCTAGACTGCCTGGAAGTGCAGCAGCCCTTCTGGCTGGGAACCTCTCTTCCTGGGGTAAAACCTTGACATCTCCAGCCCCAGATTATTTATGAGCCACCTACTGGACATTCCTCTCCAGGGATTGTCTGCGACCCCTTAATATTCAGGCTACTCATTGGCCTACTCCATTCCTATGTCATGGAGCTCTCCAAAAGGCAAGGAGAAGCAATTAAGCCTGCAGCCTATGGGGCTGTGATCAGTTCAAAGCAATCAGCAGCTTCTCCAATGATTACAGAGGAGTTAAAAAAAGAAAACAACATTTTACCGCTTAGCACCTAACTAGGAGGGTGCTACATCTATATCACCAGTTTCCTCTTCCTCCACCACTCAAATCACCAGTTCCCTCCTCCTTCACCACCTATATTGTCAGTTTCCGCTTCCTCCACCACTTTTATTACCAATTCCCCCTATTTCCCTGCCACCTACATCACCAGTTTTTTCTTCCTCCACCACCTATAAACCAATTCTCTCTTCCTCCACCAACTATAAACCAGTTCTCTCTTCCTCCACCACCTACAGTATAAACCAGTTCTCTCTTCCTCCACCGCTTACATTATAAACCAGCTCTCTCTTCCTCCACCACCTATAGTATAAACCAGTTCTCTCTGCCGCCACCACCTATAAACCAATTCTCTCTTCCTCCACCAACCAATTCTCTCTTCCTCCACCACCTATAAACCAGTTCTCTCTTCCTCCACCATCTACAAACCACTTCTCTTTTCCTCCACCACCTACAGTATAAACCAGTTCTCTCTTCCTCCATCATCTACAGTATAAACCAGCTCTCTCTTCCTCAACCACCTACAGTATAAACCAGTTCTCTACTCCGCCAACACCAATAATCCAGTTCTCTCTTCCTCCACCATCTATAAACCCATTCTCTCTTCCTCCACCACCTACAGTATAAACCAGTTCTCTCTTCCTCCACCACCTACAGTATAAACTAGTTCTCTCTTCCTCCACCATCTACAGTATAAACCAGTTCTCTCTTCTTCCGTCACCTACAGTATATACCAGCTCTCTCTTCCTCCACCACCTACCGTATAAACCAGCTCTCTCTTCCTCCACCACCTACAGTATAAACCAGCTCTCTCTTCCTCCACCACCTACAGTATAAACCAGTTCTCTCTTCCTCCGTCACCTACAGTCTATACCAGCTCTCTCTTCCTCCACCAACTACAGTATAAACCAGCTCTCTCTTCCTCCACCACCTACAGTATAAACCAGTTTTCTCATCCTCCACCATCTAAATTACCAGTTATCTTCTTCACCAACTATAGCACCTGTTCTTTCCTCTTCTGGTTCCCATCTCCTCCACCATTTTCCTCCTTGCTTACCATCTATTTTTCAAGGAATGATTAGAATATGCTTTAAATAACCCCTTGCTGTAGATATAGGGGGTGCCTAGGCACTGTTACAAATCAAGAAGTGCTTTGCAACTGCTTAGAAGGAATCCAAGGCAAAAAGTAGATTTTTCAGGCTACTGCTTTTATACAACTAAATCTGAAGTTTAGTGATTTTTTTTTTTAATAGGCATCGGTACTTACATGAATGATTAGTGTCTTGTGTGCTGGTTGATGGGGGGGCGGAGAAGGAAACCTTAGCAGCAACTGTTATCTTTTATCAATAATACATTATGTATCACAAAGCTTTTCTCCCTCTTTAGAATTATTGTCAGAAAATACATGTGGCCAAATGTTCTTCTGAATTTGAGCCACAAATGAAAGCTTGTAAGCGGTGCTGCGAGGATGTTATTATTTTCCATTTGCCATGATGCATAATCCATCTAATCCATTGCAGGAATAAGATGACTCGGATTTTACATTATTACCTGTCGTTATACAGTCAGAAATTATTTTAATTATGTTGCCTGCATTCTGATGAAAAATTAAAAAAAAAATCTATTTAAGCAATTTTGCTTAGTTCCTGTTTTCTATTTAAATTATTGCAAAGGCTTTTAACAGATATAAAAATATTATAACCAAAAAATTGAACTTGGCACTCAACCTGAAGCTGTTACAGAGGATATTTTTAATATATATATATATTCCAGTTTAAAAGCAACATCTATGAGCAGTACAAGGCATCTGTTTCCATGATTGCTATATATAAATCATAGGGGGCATTGCAAAATGTAATATTTATCCTGCTTTAAAATGAAACTGTACATTGCCCATGTTAAGCAAAGCAGCAAATTCCTTGATAAAGAGCCAGTGCTCACTTTTCTTTTATGCCCGAGCCAGACCAATTCCAGGTATAGGGGACACAGGAGACTCTTCTTGCCTTCCCGCAGTGCAGTGCATAGGTGTGCGCAGCCTACTGCATTGTGCAAAGGCGAGTGCAAAGCACATGTGAACGAGTCCTCTTTTTCTTTTTATTACATTTTTTTCCCTTTTTTTTTTAATTTTTATTTTTTTATATTTTACATTTTTTTTTTTAAACTGCCTTTTTGAGGGGCTTTAGTGAAATATCAGGGTTCTAATCAGACCCCTGATGTCTTACCTTTAAAGACTGAAAAAGGGACTGTGGACAGGATGGAGGTGCAGATGCTAGAACTGACCCCCCTACAGCGCTGCCAGAGGGAGGGAAATAAGGAGAAGCCGGAAGCGCCGCATTGGGAGGAACAAGGGGATCGATATCTGCAATAAGGCAGATACAGCTCGACAGGTGCCTGGGCCCCCCTTTTGCATTTTTAGGCCATGGACCTGGTACAGGAGTGCAGGCTGTACTGTCTTATCTTTGGCTCTGTTCTCACAGGGTGATTAGGGTGTGCCCAGGCACACCCGGCACACCCCCTGCGTACACCTATGGTGCAGTGCTTGGTGTCTGTGCCACCACTTGCCAGGACAATGAGCGCAGAGGGAGTGAACATAGCCCTCTGTAAATTTTCATTTGCTTAGGTGTCCTTAGTCTTGTGGTAATTCAGAGCAGAAAGGGAGCACTGAGAATGTATATAAATGCTGCTTATGGTTCATTATATAGTTAATCTGTTATTTTTCTATTATGGTAAAAGCAGGGCTTTTTTTCAGGAGGAATGTGGCGGAACGCAGTTTCGGCACCGCCAGAACTTAATGGAAAGGGGTGCTGCAGGGTCTATTGATGCTAGCTGCTGGGGAATTTGTTGTTGTTGGAGGGGATCTATTTTTGTGGAGGATCCTAGCTGCTGGGGAGGTCTTCTGTTGCTCGTGGGGGATCTATTGTTGCTGGGGATGGGTTTTATGTTCCAGGGGGGTCAATCGTTGCTAGAAGGAATCCACTATTGAGGGAATGGTCTTGGTCTTTGTTGCTGGCTGCTGAAGAATCTATTGATGCTGGCTGTTTGGAATCCGTTATTGCTGGGGTGTCTATTGTTGATAGATACAGTTTTTTACTGCCTGTCTTGTTATCATTAACAAATTCCATACAAAATACTTAGCACCACAAAGTTATTTTTGGTTCTGTATTCTCTAAAAGGGGCGGTACTGGGAGGTGGGTAAGAGGTGGACCCAAGGAATGGTGCTCAGAGGTGGGTAGGGGGCGGAGTCAAAGGGTGATTCAGAAGCAGTGGCATCTCCAGCTTTCATATTTATGGGGAGCACATGGGGGACAGGGACAAAAGTAGGGGGCCAACTATAAAACGCAATATATATGTTGTTTTTTTGTTTTTGTTTTTCAAGAATAGAATGCACTCCAGAGGTCTTGTTACAAATTAACCTTTGTTTTATGCTCAACTACGCTGACCTACCTGATTCCTATAGTGACTATTACCACTGACCTACCTAATCCTTACCCCCTCCATTGGGGGGCTGTGTCAAATCCTCAGAGGGGCTCATGCTGGGACCTGTAGTCTTTCAGTTTTGGGGGGGTCACGCATCCCCCAAAAATGAAGGACTTCAAGTTCCAACATGAACTCCTCAGATCTAAGGATGTGACTCCCTCCAAAATTGAAGGACCACAAGTCCCAGCATAAACCCCTGAGATCTAAGGATGTAACCCCTTAGATCACAGGGGTTCATGCTGGGACCTGTGGTCCTTCATTAGGAGGTGTCAGGACTGGGCTCAGCCCTTCCTTCTCAGAGCTGGCCGCTCAGCTGTTGGCTAATTGCCAGCTCCTATCTCTCGACAGTTACTCAGCTGTTGATGATATCCTGCTCATCAGTCCTGCCTACTTAAGCTGTTCAGCCCAGTGGATCTCTGCCTTCGCCTTGGTCAACATCACAGAGACTATCTCCTGCATTCTTGGTTAAAGACTTGCTTTGCTTACATCTCTGCTGGCTCCAGATCCTGCTTGCTGTTCCACTACATTGATCCCTGACTTCTGGCTTGGCTGACTATCCATTTGGGTTACTGAACTTTGGCTATTTTTTGACTACGTTTGTTCTTTTTACTTTTATTATTAAACAAGTGTAACTTAACTGTACTTCTGTCTCGGTCTGATTTCATGGTTTCTGACAGGAGGATGGGATAAGTGGGGGTGGGGTTGGATGAATGGCAGTGCTTGGAGGTATGGGTTCATTGGCAGTGCTTGCTCACTTGCTGTCTACTGTTAGTCAGTGCCCACTTGGTTCCCCCAGCCTGCATGCAAGAAAGGGGAGGAAAGAGAGAGGATGGGGTGGAAGATGAGGAACAGTATATGGGCTATGGTGGGCAGTATACAGTGGGGGGAGCAGTGAGCAGTATATGGGGGGGGCGAATACAGTGGAGGGGAGCAGTATACAGTGTGGGGGATGCAGTGAGCAGTATACAGGGGAGAGGGGTGGTCAGTATACAATGGGGAGGTAGTGAGCAGTATACGGGGAGGGGGCATTGGCCGGTATACAATGGGGAGGTAGTGAGCAGTATACGGGGTGGCAGTATATTTTGGAGAGATTGTAGTAAACATTGGGGGAGAGCGGCAGTGAGCAGTATACAGGGGGACAGCAGTTGGCAGTATACAGTGTGGCGCGAGAGCAGTGAGCAATATACAGGCCTATACAGTGACGGGATGCAGCGAGCAGTATACAGGGGGAGCAAGGACCATTATACAATGGGGAGCAGTATATGGGGGGGCAGTCACCAGTATACAGTGGGGGGGAGCATGAAGTGTGCCAACCACAGTAGGGAGCTATAGAATTGCACATGGAGGGAAATGCTGCAGGAGTCACTCACCATATGGATGGAGGTGAAGCCTCCCGGGGTTGCCATCTGTACTCCTCCTCCAAATCCTCTACTATTTTCAGCAGCCAACTGTGCATGTAAGTGAAGATGGAAACACCCCGCCCTGCCCACCAGCTCGGGCAGCTCATGTAGCTGCAGGCTGGGAGAGAGACCATCGGGCCTGCCAGGAGGTTGCATGCACAAAAGCTGCACTGCACCCGGAGGAGAAACCAGAGGTAGCCTATAGTTCCCTATGGGCTCCCTAGTTGCATAAATAGATGTGCCCGCATGGGTCCCCTGCAATATGGCCATGGCCACCTGGGTAGGAGGGGTGGCTGGGCAGCACATAGAGGAATCAATACGTCAATTTATTTCCTGCCACGCTGAATGCCTGCAGGAAGAGAAGCGGGGATTCAGCGGCAGCAGAAGAGAAATGGATGGTTCGGTTCCCTTCCCCTATGTGCTGCCCAGCCACTCCTCCTAACCAGGCAGCCACGGCCCACCGGGCAGCTGCTTTGAGCCCCAGGAGAACTAGGCGCAGAGGAGGAGGAAGTTAAATCCTCCACTTTCAATGCTGGGCAGAGAGAGAGTCGCGGCCCTGACATCATGGTTGCTAGACGCCAGGTGGCTCTAGTAGCCAGTGGCTAGAAGTAGAGTCAGATGAAGGCAGAGCTGAAGCCAGTGCTACGGTGGCTCAGTCTCTCCCAGTCCCCTGCATTCCAGACTGCTCCCAGAGTCCCAGTGTCAGTTTCTCTTAATTGAGGGGCACAGTATAATTTTTGGGGGTCAGGGCCCCCTCTGCCCCCCCCCCCCCCTATTGATGCCACTGCACAAAAGGGAGGAGTTCCTGCACCTATTTTCTGAGAAAAAAAGAGCTGGGTAAAAGTACACTTAGATCTTACGTCATAGAAAAGTAAGGTGACCAGATTTTTCAAATAAAACATTTTTTTTTTTATTGGCAAATGGTAAGGTATTTTATAAGCATATTTTTCTCAAATTATATATGTAGTGTATGTGGTATGTGTTTATGAAATGATTGTGTGATATATATGTTATTTCTCACATTTCGTCCATGAGATAAAAACAACTTTTAAGAAGATAAGATAGAGAAAAAACTTGGAGGCAAATATGCAAAATTCAAATCCAATCCGGGCAGGGGCGACTCCAGACGATTTTTTTGGGGATGCTATGGTAGTGCTTGAGGTAAAAATGAGGGTGCTAATGCCCAATAGGCCAAAAAATGGGTGTGGTCAGAAAGTGGAGGTTACTTCATGGCGTACAATGGTGATCAGTCCTGACCTCTGTATACGAATAAAAAGCAAAAAATGCAGCACAACCCTACACTTCTTTTATACAATTCTACAAATGGACTTATAAGTGCAATGGTAAAACCTATAAATAGAGATGAGCCCGATGTTTGAGTCGAACGTAAGTTTGACTCGAACATTGGTGTTCGCCTGTTCGCTAAATAGCGAACAATTTGGGGTGTTCACGGCAAATTCGAAAGCTGCGGAACACCCTTTAAAAGTCTATGGGAGAAATCAAAAGTGCTAATTTTAAAGGTTTATATGCATGGTATTGTCAAAAAAAATGTTTGGGGACCCTGGTCCTGCCTCAGGAGACATGTATCAATGCAAAAAAAAGTTTTAAAAATGGCTGTTTTTTCAGGAGCAGTGATTTTAATATTGCTTAAAGTGAAACAATAAAAGTGATATATTCCTTTAAATTTCATACCTGGGGGGTGTCTATAGTATGCCTGTAAAGTGGCCCAGTGTTTAGAACAGTCCCTGCACAAAATGACATTTCTAAAGGAAAAAAAAGTCATTTAAACTACTAGCGGCTATAATGAATTGTCTGGTCCCAGCAATACAGATAAATGTCATTTTAAAAAACAGCATGGGATCCCCCCAGTGCATTACCAGGCCCTTTGGGTCTGGTATGAATATTAAGGGGAGCACCGAACCAAAATGGAAAACAAAATTGCATGGGGGTCCCCCCAACTTCCATACCAGGCCCTTCAGGTCTGGTATGGATATTAAGGGGAACCCTGCATCAATTTTTTTTTAAATGGTGTAGGGTCCCCCTCAAAATCCATACCAGACCTTTCAGGTCTGGTATGGATTTTAAGGGGAAATCCGCGCCAAAATTTTTTAAAAAATGGCGTGGGGGTCCCCCAAAAAATCCATACCAGACACTTATCCGAGCACGCAACCTGGCAGGCTGCAGGAAAAGAGGGGGGTAGAGAGAGCACCCCCCTGAACAATACCAGGCCACATGCCCTCAACATGGGGAGGGTGCTTTGGGGTAGCCCACCAAAGCACCTTGTCCCCATGTTGATGGGGACAAGGGCCTCATCCCCACAACCCTTGCCCAGTTGTTGTGGGGGTCTGTGGGCGGGGGGCTTATCGGAATCTGGAAGCCCCCTTTAACAACAACCTCCAGATCCCACCCCCCTGTTTGAAATGGTAACGGATACATTGTACCCGTACCATTTCACAAAAAAAGTTTCAAAATTTAAATAAAACCACAAGATACACCTTGAAACAAGTCCTTTATTAAAAAATAAAAATGTCCCACGAAGTCCATTCATCTTTTTCTATGGCTCCGCCGACGGACCAAAAAAAAAAAAAATCCCGCCACGATCCACCTCCATGGGAGGCTCCCACCGTCTGACATGTCCTCACAGGTGACAGTTCTTATATAACTATATAACTTCCCCATGGCTTTTCCGGGGCATCGGAGGGGGGCAGGGCTACCTGGTTACGTAAACTGGTGGCTCCGCCTCCTTTTGATGCCCCGGAGAAGCCATTAGGAAGTCCCCTGCGTCAGAGGGGGCGGGGTCACCCGGGTATGTCACCAACGTGTGACCCTGCCCTCGGTTATCGGTCCGTTGGTGGAGCCATAGAAGAAGATGAATGGACTTCGTGGGACATTTTAATTTTTTTATTTTTAATAAAGGACTTGTCCCAAGGTGTATCTTGTGGTTTTTTAACATTTTGACACTTTTTTGTCAAATGGTACTAGTACAATGTACCTGTTACCATTTCAAACAGGGGGGGGCCGGGATCTAGGGGTCTCCTTGTTAAAAGGGGCTTCCAGATTCTGATAAGCCCCCTGCCCGCAGACCCCCACAACCACTGGGCAAGGGTTGTGGGGATGAGGCTCTTATCCCCATCAACATGGCTACCCCAAAGCACCCTCCCCATGTTGAGGGCATGTGGCCTGGTAAGGTTCAGGAGGGGGCGCTCTCTCATCCCCCTCTCTTTTCCTGCGGCCTGCCAGGTTGCATGCTCGGATAAGGGTCTGGAACGGATTTTTGGGGGGACCCCCACGTCATTTTTTTTAGTTTGGCACAGGGTTCCCCTTAAAATCCATACCAGACCTGAAGGGCCTGGTATGAAATTTGGGGGGACCTCCACGCAATTTTTTTTTAAAATTTTGGTTCAGGGTTCCCCTTAATATTCATAACAGACCCAAAGGGCCTGGTAATGGACTGTGGTGATCCCATGCCATTTTTTTCAATGACTTTTATTTGCATTGCCAGGACGCAACATTTTATTATAGCCGCTAGTAGTTTTAAATGACTTTTTTTTCTTTAGAAATGTCATTTTGTGCAGGGACTGTTCTAAACACAGGAACAATGTTCCAATTTACAGGCATACTATAGACACCCCCAGGTACAAAATTTAAAGGAATATTTCACTTTTATTGTTTCACTTTAAGCATTAATAAAATCACTGCTCCCGAAAAAAACAGCCGTTTTTAAAACTTTTTTTTTGCATTGATACATGTCCCCTGGAGCAGGACCCAGGTCCCCAAACACTTTTAATGACACTAACTTGAATATTAACTCTTAAAATTATCACTTTTGATTTTTCATATTCATGTCCCATAGACTTTAACGGTGTTTGCATGTTGGAACAAATTTTTTGCCTGTTCGCATGTTCTGCTGTGAACCGAACCGGGGGGGGGGGGGGGGGGGGGGGTGTTCAGCTCATCCCTACCTATAAATGAACTTATGATGCAAATCAATCAATGCATTCCAATATAGTAGTGATGGTGTCACCCCCTCTGCAAAAGGTAAGAAATATTGCAGAGCTGCAATGTGCAAATAGTGGTGAAATCCCCTACATATAATCATAAGAAAATGTACAATTGATGTACATAGTTTACATTTTATTATTATTATTATATAAAGGGGGGTTCAGCACTATTTTCACATTGCAGCTCTGCAATATTTCTTACCTTTTGCAAAGAGGGTGATGTTGTAATTATTGGCTGATTTATGTAGGATATTATATATTACAACAGGTGACACCATCACTACTATGTTCTAATACACTGGTTGATTTGCATCTCTGTTATTAATATTGTATGTAGGGGGTTTCACCATTATTTGCACATTGAAGCTCTGCAATTTCTCAAAATATTTTTGCAGAGTGGGTGGTACCATTGCTATTGTATTGCAATACATTGGTTGATTTGCACTGGATATTCATTTATAGGTTTTACCATTGCACTTATAAGTCCATTTGTACAATTTTATATATAAATACAGTGCTGCATTTTTTGCTTTTTATTGATTTGCGTTAGATGAAAAAAACAGTTAACAAGATTCTCTTATTTCTTTTGAGATTTCTTTATTTGCATGGTAGTTGTTTTACTTGATTTTGTTTATGCCATGTATACTGGTAACCACTGGCCCTGCATATTGGTGGTCAGTGTGCCCCTATATGCTGGTGGTCAGTGTGCCCCGTATGCTGGTGCTTCATGCAGGGTGCAGGAGGATGCTATGTGCAGGTGCAGGGTTCTGGAGGATGCTACATGCAGGGTTCAGGAGGATGCTATGTGCAGGGTGCAGGGTTCAGGAGGATGTTAAGTGCAAGGTTCAGGAGGATGCTACGTACAGAGTGCAGGGCTCAGGAGGATGCTATGTACAAATTTCAGGGCTCAGGAAGATGCTACGTACAGTGTGCAGGGCTCAGGAGGATGCTATGTACAGAGTGCAGGACTCAGGAGTGTACTACGTACAGAGTACATGGCTCAGGAGGATGACATGTACAGAGTGCAGGGCTCAGAAGGATGCTATGTACAGGGTGCAGGGCTCAGGGGGATGCTATGTACAGAGTGCAGGGCTCAGGAGGATGCTATGTACAGGGTGCAGAGTTCAGTAGTGTGCTACATGAAGTGCACAGTTGCGAATTGGCTGATTCTCTCTAATAGATTGCATGACATGAGGAGGGAGAGATAGTACAGAGGGAAAGTTCACTTTCCTTTTATTGAGATTCGTATCTCTTGCACACAGGTGGCTGAACCCATTCTGTGTAATTGCATTCGAATTTCCTCCATCCAGGCAGCCTAAGTGCAGCGTACAGCCTGTCATTGACATGAATTGTTGTATGCTGCTGTATTTATGTTTATGATGGCACCACTGTATAAAGGAATACAGCAGCATACAATCATTCTTGTCAATGACAGGCTGTACACTGCACCTGGGCTGCCTGAATGGAGGAAATTAACCAATTCAGCTTTGGAAGGTTCTACCCCCTTCCTAACCAGGCCATTTATTGCGATACGGCAACAAAATAGTCCCAAAAAGCGTATATTGATTGGTTTGCGCAAAAGTTATAGCGTCTACAAACGATGGAATAGATTTATGGACTTTACATTTTTTAATTGTCTTTACTGGTAATGACGGCGATCAGCGATTTTTAGCAGGACTGCAATATTGCGGCGGACAAATCTGACACTGACACATTTTGGGGACAAGTGACACCAATAAAGTGATCAGTGATTAAAAAAAACTGCACTGTCACCGTATACAGTGGCTTGAAAAAGTATTCATACTCCTTGAAATTTCCACAATTAGTCATGTTGCAACCAAAAACATTAGACACATGAATATTGTGTGTCACACATTGATTCCCAGGTACATTGTATGTATGGAGTGCAGGGGAGACTGATCTGTTGCAGTTTACTAATTTAACCCTGAAGTCATGAAGTTGTCTTAATTTACATATATTATTCAGTTCGCTTTTCTCTTCATAGTTTAAAGCGGCTTCGTTCGCCTCCACGATCACTCCTCCCCCATATGTGTGAAAGTTTTTGCAGGACCATAAGTGATCGCAATCTGAATTAGATACAATTGGTCAGGTGACCATTGAATTTTATATATATATAAAAGACAGATTGCGATCGGTGGTCCTGCAGCTATGATTAAGAGCCATTAATGGTGTGAAACGCGTCAGTATTACCTGGACCTGTGTCTCTGATTGGTGTATGGACTAAGCTTTGTCAAATAAAGGCATTATTTTGGAGTGCGGCCGTCCTCTTCTCATTTTTTGCCATGGACTTTGCCGAGCGGGCACCCTTCATTTCCTACACACTAGGACGGTATGAATACAAGTGATACCACCTGGAGCGGTAATTATTCTGATTTAGTGTTCTTGGGTTACGCTCAGAATGCAGGGATCAGGATTGCGTTACGCTCAGAATGCAGGGAACAGGAGTTGCGTTACACTCAGAATGCAGGGATCAGGAGTAGGGATGAGCCCGATGTTCGAGTCGAATGTAACATCGGGTGTTCGCCTATTCGCCGAATAGCGAACAATTTGGGGTGTTCGCGGAAAATTCGACACCCTTTAAAAGTCTATGGAAGAAATCAAAAGTGCTAATTTTAAAGGCTTATATGCATGGTATTGTCATAAAAAGTGTTTGAGGACCTGGGTCCTGCCCCAGGGGACATGTATCAATGCAAAAAAAAGTTTTAAAAACTGAAGTTTTTTCGGGTGCAGTGATTTTATTAATGCTTAAAGTGAAACAATAAATGGGAAATACTCATTTAAATTTCGTACCTGGGGGGTGTCTATAGTATGCCTGTAAAATGGCGCATGTTTCCCGTGTTTAGAACAGTCCTTGCACAAAATGACATTTTTAAAGGAAAAAAGTAATTTAAAAGTACTTGCTGCTATAATGAATTGTGGGTCCCGACAATACAATACAGTCATTGAAAAAAATGGCATGGGCACCCCCCTAGTCCATTACCAGTCCCTTTGGGTCTGGTATGAATATTAAGAGGAACCACAAACCAAATAAAAGAAAAAATTGCGTGGGGTATCCCCAAATTCCATACCAGGCCCTTCAGGTCTGGTATGGATATTAAGCGCAACCCTGCGCCACAATTTAAAAAAAAAAATGGCTTGAGGGTCCCCCCAAAAATCCATACCAGACACTTATCCAAGCACACAACCTGGCAGGCCGCAAGAAAAGAGGCGGGGACGAGAGAGCACCCCCCCTCCTGAACCGTACCAGGTCACATGCCCTCAACATGGGGAGGGTGCTTTGGGGTAGCCCCCAAAGCACCTTGTCCCCATGTTGATGGGGACAAGGGCCTCATCCCCACAACCCTTGCCCGGTGGTTGTGGGGGTCTGGGGGCAGGGGGCTTATAGGAATCTGGAATCCCCCTTTAACAAGGGGACCCCCAGATGCCGGCCTCCCCCCGTGTGAAATGGTAACAGGGTACAAATGTACCCCTACCATTTCACAAAAAGGTGTCAAAATGGTAAAAATGACAAGACACGGCTTGGGACCTTGAGTCCTTTATTAAAAAAGAAAAGAATTAAAATGTCCCACAAAGTCCATTAATCTTTTTTCGCTCCGCCGACGGACCTAAAAAGAAAAAAAAACAAAGCCGAGAGCGACCGGCCTCCATGGGAGGCACCCGCCGTATGACGTGTCTTTGCTTTGACACTTCTTATATAACTGAGGGCGGGGCCACACAGTGACATTCCTGGGTGACCCGGCCCCCCCGACGCACGGGGACTTCCCCATGGCTTTTCTGGGGCGTCAGAGGGGGCGGGGCCGCCCGGTTACCTGCCTGATATCAATTAATACTCCTGAAGAAGCCAATTACCAAGGCAAAACATGTAGAGATGAAATCAGTCAGCATATGTATTAGTACTGTCATTTCAATATCTACCTTTTATATATGTTTGTTTTAATGCTCTAATAAATTTCTACTTTTTATAAATGATTTTGTTCTAATTTAGCACCTTAAAAATCCCAAATTCAACTTTAAATTTCTAATTATCTTTCAAGGGATGTGGTGCTTTATCCTTATTAGATGATAAGCAAAATACTTTCTCTGTCTCTTCTTCTGGTTCATTCAGCCTTTCCTAATTCCGCAGTGAGCTGTCTTTTTACACACAAAACTGTGCCCGCAGGACCCGCGTACTCGATCGCCACTGGGATACCCGCGATCGTGTCATGGAGCTAAAGAATGGGGAGATGCCGATGTAAACAGCATCTCCCCATTCTGCCTTGTGACAGGACACCGATCGTCTGCTCCCTGTCATCGGGAGCAGCGATCAGTGTCATGTCACTGCTAGCCCATCCCCCCCCCACAGTTACAATCATTGCCCAGGACACACTTAACCCCTCCCCGCCCCCTAGTGGTTAACCCCTTCACTGCCAGTGACATTTTTACAGTAATCAATGCAATTTTATAGCTTTGATCGCTGTATTAATGTCAGTGGTCCCCAAAATGTGTTAAAATTGTCCGATGTGTCCGCAATAATGTCGCAGTCATGATAAAAATCGCTGATCGCCGCCATTACTAGTAAAAAAAAAAATATTAATCAAAATGCCATAAAACTATCCCCTATTTTGCAGACGCTATAACTTTTGCGCAAACCAATCAATAAACGCTTATTGCTATTTTTTTTTACCAAAAATATGTAGAAGAATACATATCGGCCTAAACTGAGGAAAAAAAATGTTTTTTTTATATATTTTGGGGGGATATTTATTATAGCAAAAAGTAAAAAATAATGCGTTTTTTTCAAAATTGTCGCTCTTTTTTTGTTTATAGCGCAAAAAATAAAAACCGCAGGGGTGATCAAATCTCTATTTGTGGGAAAAAAAGGACATCAATATTGTTTGGGAGCCACGTCGCACAACCGCGCAATTGTCAGTTAAAGCGACGCAAAAAGTGCTCTGGTCAGGAAGGGGGTAAATTCTTCTGGGGCTGAAGTGGTTAAAAAAAAAAAAACGAAATGTTACACATTTTTTTTGTTTTTTTATTTTTGTGTAATCATAATCAGTGAGCATGATCATACATGCTGTGATTAAAAAAAAAAAAAAATACCAACTTTCCCCTCCAAAGAAAAAGTAAAACAAAATTACGTTTTTGGCTACTGCACTTCTGTTCTGTTATACTGTCTGTCTGATAATGATGATTTGAATAAAGAAGTTTGATTTATTTATTTTTTAAATCAAATAACTTTTATTTAAAAAGTATACGTTTTAGGAACCATGAATCAGACCGAGATAGAAGTAAAGTTGAATCACACTTGTTTATTAATAATAATAATAATAATAATAATAATAATAATAATAATAATAATAATATTAAGGTAAACAGAGTAAGCATAGTCAAAACAAGCCAGAGTTCAGCAACCGGATCAGGTAGTCAGCCAAGCAAATGTCAGAGAGCCAGAGATAAACGTAGTAGTACAGCAAGCAGGATCAGCAGCCAGAAGGAACGTCAGCCAAGCAAGTCTTCAACAGGAATGCAGGAGAAAATCTCTGCAATGTTGACAAAGGTGAAGTCAGAGATCAAGTGAGCTGGATGACTTTAAGTAGGCAGGACTGACAAGCAGAATTAATAACAGCTGGGTAACTGTGGAGAGAGATGGGAGCTGGCAATTAGCCGACAGCTGAGCGGCCAGCACAGAGAAGGAAGGGCTGAGCCCAGCCCTGACAATAAGGCATTATAATACGCAGACAGTCAGTCGTTTAGCAATACCAAGAAATACTACATGTCAATGCATATAATCTCCATACCAACGTTACAACTGTCTGTAAAGAAACCAGTTATTATATCCAATAGATAATACCTCATACATACTGTATAATACAAAGACTATAAAACAGGTATATAACAAACAACAAGCATCCTGGAATACTATAAATCTTACATAAATAGCTAGAGATCTAGCAGCATTTAACTTCTGGTTCATTATCAAATCTATTCTTACTTTAAAAAGGGTGAGTTTACCATGTGTCTTAGTATAGCTATATCTGTGACAATCTATCAAGGATAAGTGGAGGTGCTACCCCCGGTGTGTTTAGCCAACAGTGCCAGATATTCACAAATTTCTTTGAAGAATTCCTGTGATAGTAAATTTCTTTCATAAGTAATATGGTATTAAATGCTTGGATCCACTGTGTGCTCATTGGAGATTGTGCAGAGAGCCAAAACCTAGCTATCAATTTTCTGGCTAAGTATAATAGCCGAATAAGAGCTATGTATACAGGAGGGGAATATAACTCCTCATTAAGGCTCCCCAGCAAGCACGTTGGCAGATCCACTACCAGTTGAACTTGATGAGCATAGTTACAAATTAACATAGTTAAGACACAAGTCAATCTAGTTCAACCATAAAAATAAATAAATAAATAATATCATACAATCCCGTATACCCAAGCCTATACCCACAGTTGATCCATAGGAAGGCGAAAAACCCCAGCAAAGCATGATCCAATTTCCTACAGCAGGGGAAAAAATTCCTTCCTGATAACCCGAGAAGCAATCAGGTATTCCCTGGATCAACTTTACCTATAAATGTTGGTACCCAGTTATATTCTGTACAGAGGCGTAAAGAGTGCCCCCTTGTCCTCTGTGTTGACCGTAAAGCGAATAACTCAACACCAAGTTCACTATATGGATCCCAATATATTTGTACGTTGATCATATCCCCCCTTATTCTCCTCCTCTCAAGAGAGAATAAATTCAGTTCCTCTAATCTTTCCTCATAGCTGAGCTCCCCCATGCCTCTTATAAGTTTGGTTGCCCTTCTCTGCACTTTCTCCAGTTCCCCGATATCCTTTTCGAGAACTGGTGTCTAAAACTGAACTGCATATGCCAGATGAGGTCTTACTAATGATCTGTACAGGGTCATAATGATATCCCTCACTCTGGAGTCCATACCTCTCTTAATACAAGAAAGGACTTTGCTCGCTTTGGAAACCACAGCTTGGCATTGCATGCTAATATTGAGCTTATGATCTACCAAAACCCCCAGATCCTTCTCCACTACGGATCCCCCCAGTTGTACTCCCCCTAGTATGTATGATGCATGCATATTCTTAGCCCCCAAGTGCATAACTTTACATTTTTCAACATTAAACCTCATCTGCCAAATAGTTGCACAATTAGACAGTGCACTGAGGTCAGCTTGTAAATTGGAGACATCCTGTAAGGACGTTATTCCACTGCATAGCTTAGTGTCATCTGCAAAGACTGAAATGGTACTTTTAAGCCCAGACCCAATATCATTTATAAAGATATTAAAAAGTAAAAGGTTCAAACACTGAACCTTGGGGTACACCATTGATAGCCTTAGACCATACAGAGTAAGAATCATTAACCACTACTCTCTGAATTTGGTCTTTTAGCCAGTTTTCTATCCATTTACAAACTGATATTTCCAAGCCCATAGGCTTTATCTTACACATGAGCCATGTGTGGGGAACTGTATTGAATGCTTTTGCAAAATCCAAGTATACCACGTCCACAGCCACCCCTCTGTCCAAGGTTTCACTTAATGGTAATGATTGACACAACACGGTTCCAATATCTCACTAATTTAGGACATTTCCATGGCATATGGATGAAGTCTCCAGGATGAACCTGACATTTAGGAAAAATGGGGGATTCCTGTCGACCCCACTCGTGAAACTGTGCTGGAGTCCTATATGTTCGATGTAAGATAAACAAATGGGATAATTTTTAGAGCTGCTGACATGGATACTAGAGGACCAGCCTCAAGTATTTGTTCCCATTTTTCTCCATCAATAGGCCCAACATCTCTCTCCCATTTTCATCGACAGGGCAAAAGATAAGAGACCTGTATGTAAGTCAGTAGATGTGCACAAAATCCTAGATATAATACTCTTTTTTTCTGGGTCAGTAAAAATGGAGTCAAGAAAAGGGGAATCTGTCAAACGCATGGAGGAGTTATCTGCTTTGACTACCAACAGCATGATGCAACTGTAAATATTGATAATGGTGATTCCTTAGCAATGAAAATTCTGCCAACTGAACATATGATTTCAGCCCGGAATCATCAAACAATTGGGATATGTACTGTATTTAACTCCGGCATTTATCCACATTAAGGGGTTTTATTGCCAGAGCTTAATTTTACAAGCTGAGGTTAGAAGCTGATTGGCTACCATGCACAGCTTCACCAGATTCTGAGTGCACCAGTTTTAGTAAATCTCCCCCTGAGTCAGTGGTTTATTTAGGTTTTGTGTTGCCCTAGGCCTGACTAAACTCGTGCACCCCCTAATTTAAATATGACCCACCCATTCCTGGCAAGGTCACACCCCTTTCTGTTTAAGACCCACCCGGCCATCTGTAAACCACACCCCTACCTCTTTAGGCTCTTCCTTTTCCACATAGAGCTCCACCACTTCCTCTCTGTACATTAAAAGTGGGTACCAAGTGCCTACTTGTAAGCTCCTTGAGGGCAGGGACCAATGTGAATGTACAGTGCAGGCCTCACAATTTCAAGTCTTGAGCCACTAGCCAGGCCTTAAGAGTTACTCACCACCAGTTGCCCCACCCAACCTCTACCCTGCCCCGCCCCTAAACAGGCTCTCATAAATTATCTCATGAGATGACACTGTAAGGCCCCTTTCACACGAGGTCAATCTGTTTTGATGGACTCCACTAGCTCAGTGGGAATTGCTCCATTGATCCCCACTGAGCAGGCAGATGACAGGTCTATCTCCGCTCACTGTGCTGAGATGGACCTGTCAGAGCCCCGCTCTCCTCAATGGAAAGATCGGATCTCCCCTGGTGTGGTAAAACATGGTGCCCCCCTTAGTCCCTAGGATTAGTAATGCATAATGGCCAACAGGCCCTCTTACCAGACCCGGCGAAACAGCAGCAATGATCCCTCCGGCTGGATGTTTGCTCAACCTGTGTTGTGTAGTGCTAGGCAGTGTGTCCTCCCTCTAGTGGTGCTGGGCAGCGTGTTGCTCTCTCTGGTGGCGCTGGGCAGTGTGTCACTTTTTCTGGTGGTGCTGGGCAGCGTGGCGCTCTCTCTGGTGGCACTGGGAAGCATGGCGCTCTCTGTGGTGGTGCTGGGCAGTGTTGCGCTCTCTCTCTGGTGGCGCTGGGCAGCGTGGTGCTCTCTTTGGTGGTGCTGAGAAGCGTGGAGCTCTCTCTGGTGGCGCTGGGCAGTGTGGCGCTCTCTCTGGCTTCCCACAGTCTTCTCTGTTTCCTGTCTCCTGTAATTGACTGCTACAGTATGGCACTCACTCCCTCAGTTTGTTCCCGGGATCTCTCTCTCTTCCCCCGGCAGAGTGCATGCTGGGGGTGTAACTGGCTCCCACTGGAGAACAATGGATAAGACAATCTTCTGGGACTACATGTCCCATGATGCTCCACTAGTCTCTTGATTGGCCTCAGCTGTGGTCAATGGGGAGGGGGAAAAAACTGGGTAATGAAGCTAAAAACAGCCCTCTCTCTTATCTTGCGGACAAGAAAAGGGGGGAGCGGGGGAAACCTTCCGACAGCCCGTAGCTCGCCTCTCCTCTATCACAGTGCCGCTAATGAGTTCTTCTGAGAAGCAGCGCGCTGTCATCGCTTCCTGGATGATGTCACCACCCCCCCGCAGCGTCGCCACTGCCTGGGGGTTCCCCACCTTGTCCTCTGGACACAGACAGACCCTTCCCCTGGAGGAGTTACAAGTGTAAGGATGCCAGTGGAGGAGGGTAAGCAGAGCTTTAGGCATTAGGCTCCGCCTTCACCAGTTGAATGGCCAGTCACTGGCTGCTCAATGGGGGCACCAGTCCCCCCATCGTGCCAATTCTGCAATTGTGCAGCAAAAAAATAAGATTGAAATGCTGCGTACACACGATTGGACTTTCCGCCAACAAAACCGTTGATTTTTGTTCGAAGGTTGTTGGCTCAAACTTGTCTTGCATACACACGGTCACACAAATGTTGGCCGACAATTAAGAACGTGGGAACGCGTTGACGTACAAGACGTACGACGAGCCGAGAAAAAGGAAGATCAATAGCCAGTGCGGCTCCTTCTGCTTGATTCCGAGCATGCGTGAACTTTTGTGAAACGAACTTGTGTACACACGATCGGACTTTGCGACAACAAAGTTTTGTTGGTGAAAAATTTGAGAACCTGCTCTCAAACATTTGTTGGCGATAAGTCCTACAGCAAATGTTCGATGGAGCATACACACGGTCGGACTTTACAACAACAAGCTCACATCCAACATTTCACGTCAGAAAATCGGACCGTGTGTACGCGGCATACGTGTAGGACAGCCAAATCAAGTTGGATTTTTATATGGTACTGGAGTGCGGTCATCCATTTCTATTGCTTTCACATGTATGCAGTCAAGAGCTGAACCTGCACTCATCTGGAAAAGATGGCTCGACCTGTAGCATTGCTTCTTTGTACATTTTGGGCAATTTCACTGGTGTTTTTGCTCCTTTCTGTGTTTTTTTAAATAGTATGAAACAAAATGATTTTGTGTGATTAAACACCAAAACCTAAAGCACATTCCATACCAGACTACTCCCCAGGACATCTAAGACTGTTTCTCATAGATAGTATATTTGAAACTACAAAGCAATTACTGTAAATATATTGCCACAATAACAAATGTATGTCTATATTAAAAATTTAGTCTGGGCTCGAATGTTTAATTTTCCCTTGGTGAAGGGGTTAGTTTCTATTGCTCCTTGCCCATATATGATTTATGTCTGCTCTTGAAAATAGCTCTAAAGGTCTTTTTACAACAAGTTTCCTTTTAAACTTTCTGTGTCTCTACGTGTCTTTCTGCCCTACCGTAGGTCTGTTGCTTGCAGATATTGTAAAGATGTATTGCTCATCATATTAAATAATTTACATAATGTTCTTCCTCTGGCTGACAGTTAATTGTGCATTATTTAGAGGTGGAAATTAATTAATTACAGGACCTAAGATTAGGAGTCGCAGAGAGGAGAAATTGTTTATTACGTACAATGCTGCAGAAGATTTTTTTTCTTTTTTTTTTGTGTATGTCTCTCTGCGTTTTCGTAAAGCCAGAATTCTCTTTTTACAATGGCAGGGGAGGGATGACAATATGGCTGCTCCTCTAAGTAGCTTTATTTGGAAAGTTCAGTGCAGGTGTAAATACTGCTGTGTTAATAGTGCTTAGTCATACTGGTAAAAGCAGTTGTGTTGAGTGACCATAATATACATAGTAGTCTAATGTAGACCTGGGGATAGGCAATGCGACCAGGTAAGGATACCTTGCCTGTACAGTCATAGATGTCATACTACTCCACACTCATTGGCCCCTCTTCTCTTTTACAATATCACTCAATTCTATAGAGACTAGAAGTCTTGCTGAGGGCCAAGGTATTTTCACCAGTACCACCTGTAGGTTCCCTGGTCGTTTTCCCAGGGCTGACCATACCATGTTCCTCACTGTGTCTATGTATTGTGGCATCTTGGTTGATGCCATTTCTTCCATGTGTCATAACTGCCCCCGCCTGATGACTGGTGATCAAATGCTGATGAATGGTAAACCGCCGGTGGAGGGAGTGATCAGTAAGCAGCAAGAGAGGCAGAGAAAGCACATATACATGGAATCTTTAAGGTTGGGGTTGGGAGATTCTTGCAGTTCTTAGGTCTTTAGGTGTTGATTTTCTCAGAAAACAGTGAGCAACAGGGTACTGACATCACAATTTGTCACTACAGTGCTCAGAAAGATCCACCAGATCTTGAAATAATAGCAGTCATCTTTGGTATAGATGTCATCCTACCGCTTCACGCTCTTTAGTCCCTCTTCTCTTCTATAATACAGAAGAACAATGCAACAGCTCTGCTTAAAAGAGGTCTCACAGAGGGCCAGGGTTTTTTCATCAGTACCACCCATAGGTTCCCTCATATTTTTCCTAAGGCTAACTATTAGGGATGAGCCGAACACCCCCCTGTTCGGTTCGCACCAGAACATGTGAACAGGAAAAAAGTTCGTTCGAACACGCGAACACCGTTAAAGTCTATGGGACACGAACATGAATAATCAAAAGTGCTAAATTTAAAGGCTTATATGCAAGTTATTGTCATAAAAAGTGTTTGGGGACCTGGGTCCTGCCCCAGGGGACATGGATCAATGCAAAAAAAAGTTTTAAAAATGTCCATTTTTTCGGGAGCAGTGATTTTAATAATGCTTAAAGTGAAACAATAAAAGTGTAATATCCCTTTAAATTTCGTACCTGGGGGGTGTCTATAGTATGCCTGTAAAGGAGCGCATGTTTCCTATGTTTAGAACAGTCTGACAGCAAAATGAAATTTCAAAGGAAAAAAAGTCATTTAAAACTACTCCCGGCTATTAATGCATGACCGGTCCGACAATACACATAGAAGTTCATTGATAAAAACGGCATGGGAATTCCTCACAGGGGAACCCCGAACCAAAATTTAAAAAAAAATGATGTGGGGGGTCCCCCTAAATTCCATACCAGGCCCTTCAGGTCTGGTATGAATATTAAGGGGAACCCCGGCCAAAATAAAAAAAAAATGGCGTGGGGTCCCCCCAAAAATCCATACCAGACCCTTATCCGAGCACGCAACCTGGCTGGCTGCAGGAAAAGAGGGGGGGATGAGAGAGCGCCCCCCTCCTGAACCGTACCAGGCCACATGCCCTCAACATTGGGAGGGTGCTTTGGGGTAGCCCCCCAAAACACCTTGTCCCCATAACCCTGGACGGTGGTTGTGGGGGTCTGCGGGCGGGGGGCTTATCGGAATATGGAAGCCCCCTTTAACAAGGGGACCCCCAGATCCCGGCCCTCCCCCCTGTGTGAAATGGTAAGGGGGTACAAAAGTACCCCTACCATTTCACTAAAAAACTGTCAAAAATGTTAAAAATTACAAGAGATAGTTTTTGACAATTCCTTTATTTAAATGCTTCTTCTTTCTTCTTTCTTCTATCTTCCTTCATCTTCTTCTTCTGGCTCTTCTGGTTCTTCCTCCGGTGTTCTCGTCCAGCATCTCCTCCGTGGCGTCTTCTTCCCTTCTTCTCCTCGGGCCAGGGTTGTGGGGATGAGGCCCTTGTCCTCATCATGATCCAACTTGCGGTGTGACTTGTGTGCTGGGGATGAAGGGGAACCCCGCCACAATGAAAAAAAAAATTGATGTGGGGTTTCCAATTTCCATCTGTATATTATAGACCTGGTTCTTAGGATGTCTAGTATTGGCCGTAGTTCGCGCCTGCATTGCAGGGTGATATTTGAAAGGTCCTGGTATATCTTAATCAATGAGCCTTGGAAGATTAGTTGGTTGCGGTTTCTGGACGCTCGCAAAATTTCTTCTTTGAGTGGAAAATCCTCTAGACAGCAGACCGTATCTCTGGGGGGGGTCTGTGTCTCTTCCCCGCGGATGTAGTGCTCTGTGAATACGCTCAAAGGCGATCGGAGTGTCTAGGGGTCTCTCAAGTAGATCATTAAAGATGGATGCAACCGATTGAGAGAGTTGATTGGGATCGATCGATTCCGGTACTCCCATTACCTAGAGGTTGTGGCGTCTCCCGCGGTTATCTAAGTCCTCCATATGACGGTTAATGTCTCTCAAATGAACAGAGTGAGACTCAGTAATCTGCTGTACATGGCATATGGATGATTCCTAGCGTGTCTGCGTCACTTCTACTTCTTCTACCCTTAGTGAAATGGCCTGTAGGTCAGACCCCATGTCTGTAATGGCCGCCATTAGAGTGTTCTTGATATCAGCCACCACGCTGTGTAGATCATTCAGGCTTACAGCGGGTGGGTGACTCCGTTCTGTCCCCGTGCCTGATTAGCTTTGGGCTTACTTGAGGAGGCTGGATGTGCGGCCTGCATCCTTGCTCTGGGCCGAGAGCAGAAAATCTTGGGGATTTGCTTGTCAAGCTGTGTTTCTTTGCTCCGTGGGGATCGGGACCTAGACGCTGAAACACTGCGGGATGTTCTCATCATAGTCTCGTTGCCTCATGTGCTGAAAGGCTGAAAAAGCTGGACCTCGTGGACGGGAGCTCCAGTACTACACGTCCATCTTGGAACGGTACCAGACCACGTGCCCTGCTCTCACCTTTTATCACCGACCCTCTACTTTTACTGCAGGTTTACACATATGTGCAAAAATAGCCAGAGAAAAAATAAATACAACAACACACGATCGGACTTTTCGACAACAAAACTGTTAAATTTTGTCCGAAGGGAGTTGTCTCAAAACTATGAACGTAGTGACATACTAGATGTACTACGTGGCTTTTCAGCTCTTTAGCGCCACTCTTTGAGCTTCTTCTGATAATTTTGTGTTAGTAGAAGTTTGGTGAGTGTTGATTCACGCTTTTTTTTTCACGCTTTTCATTAAGTGCTTTTCAGTTTGCGTTTTTCATTTCGTGTTTTTCAGTTTGTTTCTGAACGGCCGTTCGTCAAGCAGACATGTTGTAGAATCAGAGGAGATAACGTGTTATTTATTATTGGCCTTGGAGTTATTGCTTTGACATTATTTTTTTGGTTGAATAATAATTTGATTTGGTATATTTTCTATCTTTTTGGATGCATAGAATGCACTTTTTGGTTAAGTTCTATTGGCAGATAGCAAGTCTAATTTTATTTGTTTTCTTTTTTTAATTCACAATAAAAAAAATTGTGGAGAATAATACTTGGCTATGTGTTTTACTTCAAATGGCAGTTTGGGAGTAGGCAGTTAGGGATGAGCCGAACACCCCCCGGTTCGGTTCGCACCAGAACCCGCGAACGGACCGAAAGTTCGCACGAACGTTAGAACCCCATTGACGTCTATGGGACTCGAACGTTCGAAATCAAAAGTGCTCATTTTAAAGGCTAATTTGCATGGTATTGTCCTAAAAAGGGTTTGGGGACCCGGGTCCTACCCCAGGGGACATGTATCAATGCAAAAAAAACTTTTAAAAACGGCCGTTTTTTCGGGAGCAGTGATTTTAATGATGCTTAAAGTAAAAAAAAAAAAGTGAAATATTCCTTTAAATATCGTACCTGGGGGGTGTCTATAGTATGCCTGTAAAGTGACGCGTGTTTCCCATGTTTAGAACAGTCCCTGCACCAAATGTCATTTTTAAAGGAAAAAATCTCATTTAAAACTGCTTGCGGGTTTAATGTCATGTCGGGTCATGGCAATATGGATGAAAATCAGTGAGACAAACGGCATGGGTACCCCCCAGTCCATTACCAGGCCCTTTGGGTCTTGTATGGATATTAAGGGGAACCCCGCACCCAAATTAAAATAAGGAAAGGTGTGGGGCCACCAGGCCCTATATACTCTGAACAGCAGTATACAGGCGGTGCAAACAAGACAGGGACTGTAGGTTTGTTGTTAAGTAGAATCTGTTTGTAATTTTGAACATTTTTAACGTGTTTAGCTCCAGCCAAAAAATCTTTTCTAAGCTTTTTGGAAAACATAGGGAAGGGTTATCACCCCTGTGACATTTGTTTTGCTGTCTTTCCTCCTCTTCAGAAGATTTCACCTCACTTTTTTGTCCCAATGAAAAATGTTTTTTGAAAATTTGGGTTTTTTTGTGGAACAAGGATTGGAAAGCATCAGTGGAAAGGAGAAATTGTTTTCCCATATTAACTCTTACAGGAGAGAATTTCCCTTCCTAGGGGTAGATTTCATCTCACTTCCTGTTGTCTCCTTCCGTTTGCAAGTAGGAGTCGTTTGTAAGTTAGATGTTTGAAAGTAGGGTCCTGCCCTATATACTCAGCAGAAATTTGGGCCTTAGGTGTTGCTGTGGCCACAACACTGTAAGCCCTCACAGGGCCCTGCTGTGAAATATTAGATCAAGAATTGTAATTACATGCCCCTGTTGAACAGGAGCTGAAAAATTAGGCCTTAGGCACTGGTGCTGGTGCCACAACACTGCAACCCCTCACAGACACTCTAGTTGGAACGCAGGAACGAGCCCTGCTGCAAATTATTGCTTCAAAAATTGTAATTACACGCCCCTGTTAGACAGGGGCAGAAAAATTGGGCCTTAGGCACTGGTGCTGGTGCCACAACACTGCAACCCCTCACAGACACTCTAGTTGGAACGCAGGAACGAGCCCTGCTGCAAAGTATTGCATCAAAAATTGTAATTACACGCCCCTGTTAGACAGGGGCAGAAAAATTGGGCCCTAGGCACTGGTGCTGGTGCCACAACACTGCAACCCCTCACAGACACTCTAGTTGGAATGCAGGAACGAGCCCTGCTGCAAAGTATTACATCAAAAATTGTAATTACACGCCCCTGTTAAACAGGGGCTGAAAAATTGTGCCTTAGGCACTGGTGGTGGCGCCCAGAACCAAAAATGTTCTTACAAGCTATCAGCGTGATGATTGAGGAGGAAGAGGATAATTACTCAGGGATAGTCACTCAGCATCAGCATAGGCAGTCTTTGAAGGGATCTGAGATTTCAAAAAAAATTATTCGGTTACATCAGCATCAGGTGCTTGGTAGCTGGTGGTGATCCAAGACTCATTCATTTTTATGAAGGTCAGCCGATCGACCGAGTCGGTGGACAGACGCACCCTGTGATCGGTTACCACGCCTCCAGCAGCACTGAATGTGCGTTCCGAAAGAACGCTGGATGCAGGACAGGCCAGTAGCTCAATTGCATACTGTGCAAGCTCTGGCCAGTGATCCATCCTCAAGACCCAGTAACCCAGAGGATTTTCGGTGGGAAAGGTGTCCAAGTCTGATCTTGCCCCTAGGTATTCCTGCACCATGTAAAACAGACGCTGGCGATGGTTGCTGGAACCGATCATACCTTGGGGCTGCGGACCAAAAAATTGTCTGAACGCATCGGTCAGACGGCCACCTTCTCCACCGCTCCTTCTTTGACTGACCGAAGCCTCAGCAACACGTTGTCCAGAAACAGGAGTTTGTAACCTCCCAGTCTCTGGGAACGCGTTGCACAGACCTTTCTGCAAGGCCTCCCGAAGATGTTTCATCCTCTGCTCCCTCTGCGATGGCAAGATAAGGTCCGCAACCTTACCCTTGTAACGTGGATCAAGGAGGGTTGCCAGCCAGTATTGGTCCTTCTCCTTGATACCACGAATACGAGGATCCTTACGCAGGCTTTGCAGGATCAGGGAGGCCATGCAGCGTAGGTTTGCTGAGGCATTCGGTCCGGAGTCCTCTGGGTCACTAAGAACGACATGGTCCGCAGCCACCTCCTCCCAGCCACGTACAAGTCCATGTGTTTCTTGGGACTGATCCCTTAAAGACTGCTGCTGATGCTGAGTGCCAGGCTCCACCTCCATACTGACACAATCTTCCTCCTCCTCCTCTTCCTCCTCGTCCTCTTCCTGTGTGATCGGCGGGCATGCAGGAACACTGTCTGGATAAAGGGGGCCTTGAGAGCTAAGGAAGTCCTCCTCTTCCTGCCTCTGTTCTGCCTCAAGTGCCCTGTCCATTATTCCACGCAGCGTGTGCTCCAACAGGTGGACAAGGGGGACAGTGTCACTGATGCATGCACTGTCACTGCTCACCATCCTCGTGGCCTCCTCGAATGGTGACAGGACAGTGCATGCATCCCTGATCATGGCCCACTGGCGTGGGGAAAAAAAACCAAGCTCCCCTGACCCTGTCCTGGTGCCATAGTCGCACAGGTACTCATTGATGGCCCTCTGCTGCGTGTGCAGCCGCTGCAGCATGGCCAACGTTGAGTTCCACCTGGTGGGCATGTCACAGATTAGGCGGTTCTTGGGCAGGTTAAACTCCTTTTGGAGGTCCGTCAGCCGAGCACTGGCATTATATGACCGGCGGAAATGCACACAGACTTTCCTGGCCTGCCTCAGGACATCCTGTAAGCCCGGGTACCTGCCCAAGAACCGCTGCACCACCAAGTTAAGGACGTGAGCCAAACAGGGCACATGGGTCATTTGTCCCTGTCGGAGGGCAGAGAGGAGGTTGGTGCCATTGTCGCAAACCACCATTCCTGCCTTAAGTTGGCGTGGCGTCAACCACCTCTGAACCTGCCCCTGCAGAGCTGACAGAACCTCTGCCCCAGTGTGGCTCCTGTCCCCCAAGCACACCAGCTCAAGCACCGCATGGCATCTTTTGGCCTGCGTACTTGCGTAGCCCCTTGAACGCCTACGGAGCACCGCTGGTTCCGAGGAAGAGGCCATGGAGGAAGAAGAAGAGGAGGGGGTGGAGGAGAGAGGTGTGTCACAATCAGCATTTTGGAGGCGTGGTGGCGGAACAACCTCCAACACTACTGCACCTTGTCCTGCATCCTTCCCAGCTGCCAGCAGAGTCACCCAATGCGCCGTGAAACTTAGGTAACGTCCCTGTCCATGCCTGCTGGACCATGAGTCAGCGGTAATATGCACCTTACCGCTGACCGCCCTGTCCAGCGAGGCATGGACATTGCCTTCCACATGCCGGTAGAGAGCCGGAATCGCCTTCCGTGAGAAAAAGTGGCGTTTGGGTACCTGCCACTGAGGAACCGCACATTCCACAAACTCACGGAAGGGGGCAGAGTCTACCAACTGAAAAGGCAGCAGTTGAAGTGCTAGCAATTTTGCCAAGCTAGCATTCAACCGCTGGGCATGTGGATGGCTGGGAGCAAACTTCTTTCGGCGGTGCAGCAGCTGGGGCAGGGAAATTTGCCTGGTACAATCTGACGTCGGTGTACCAAAAGCAGATTGCCCACAAGTACTTGGCTGTGACACACCTAATTCTACACCTTCATTCCTCTCACTGCAGGTCTCAGAGAGGACTGAAGGTCTAGTGGGGTTGGAAATCTCAGCTGATGAGGAGCAAGGAGAGATCCTCTTTGTTCTTTGGTGTGGGTCTTTTAGATACGCTTGCCAACGAACTGCATGGCAGGTCAACATATGTCTGGTCAAGCATGTGGTACCCAAGCGGGAGATATTTTGGCCACGCGAGATACGCTTGAGACATATGTTGCAAATAGCAGCGGTGCGATCTGATGCACTCGTCTCAAAAAAGGCCCACACCAAAGAACTTTTTGAATAACGCGCAGAGACTGCAGCGCCCTGCACATGTGGAGCTTTGGGGTGTGATGCAGTCAATGTGCTGCCCTTAGGCTGGCCCCTGGAGGGCATCCTGCCTCGTTGGTGATGTGCTGCCGCCTCCTCCTCCTCCTCCTCCTCCTCCTCCTCTCTCCTATCAGGCACCCACGTTGAGTCAGTGACCTCATCATCCCCTCCCTCCTCATCACTGGAGCAAACCTGGCAGTATGCTGCAGCAGGGGGAGCATGACTGCCAGATTGCTGTCCTTCTTGGGCACCCCCTCTGTCCGCGCTCATGTTACTGCCTTCATCGAGCTCAGTATCGTCATCAGAGCCTTCCAAACGCTGGGCATCCTCCTGGAGCATGTACCCAACACTGTGGTCAAACAGTTCGAGGGAATCCTCATGAGGACATGGTGGAGCTAGGGAAGGAGTCACTGATGACATTGAGCTGAGGGAAGAGGCCGCTGCTTTGCCAGACAAAGCACCCTGGGCATGGGTGAGAGAGGATGAGGAGGATGAGGACGGCTTGGTCATCCACTCGACCAAGTCTTCCGCATGTTGCGGCTCAACATGGCCAGCTGCCGAAAAAAAGGCCAAGCGTGTCCCATGGCCACGTGCTGATGAGGATGCACCGTCTCCACGACCAGCACTAGACACAGAGCCTGCTTGCCCTCTCTTATTGGCTTGTGACTGTCTGCCTCTCCTTCTTGGCCTTCCAGACATACTAATGGCCTGTAGCTGCACTAAGCTGGGATAGAACACCTGTAATTTTCTTCAAGTAGCTTTATATACTGTAACCAGACAAGCCTGCCTGTCAGTAGGAAGATAACAGGAACGGATCTAGCTGAACACTGTGAGCAGGACGCACTGTACTAAATGTAAATAGTCTAGCTGCCTGACCGTGGTACTAATAGGATCAAATAGAACACCTGTAATTTTCTTCAGGTAGCTTTATATACTGTAACCAGACAAGCCTGCCTGTCAGTAGGAAGATAACAGGAACGGATCTAGCTGTACACTGTGAGCAGGACGCACTGTACTAAATGTAAATAGTCTAGCTGCCTGACCGTGGTACTAATAGGATCAAATAGAACACCTGTAATTTTCTTCAGGTAGCTTTATATACTGTAACCAGACAAGCCTGCCTGTCAGTAGGAAGATAACAGGAACGGATCTAGCTGAACACTGTGAGCAGGACGCACTGTACTAAATGTAAATAGTCTAGCTGCCTGACCGTGGTACTAATAGGATCAAATAGAACACCTGTAATTTTCTTCAGGTAGCTTTATATACTGTAACCAGACAAGCCTGCCGGTCAGTAGGAATTTAACAGGAACGGATCTAGCTGAACACTGTGAGCAGGACGCACTGCACTAAATGTAAATAGCAGGAACGGATCTAGCTGAACACTGTGAGCAGGACGCACTGCACTAAATGTAAATAGCAGGAACGGATCTAGCTGAACACTGTGAGCAGGACGCACTGCACTAAATGTAAATAGCAGGAACGGATCTAGCTGAACACTGTGAGCAGGACGCACTGCACTAAATGTAAATAGCAGGAACGGATCTAGCTGAACACTGTGAGCAGGACGCACTGCACTAAATGTAAATTGCAGGAACGGATCTAGCTGAACACTGTGAGCAGGACGCACTGCACTAAATGTAAATAGTCTAGAAGATAACAGGAACGGATCTAGCTGAACACTGTGAGCAGGACGCACTGCACTAAATGTAAATAGCAGGAACGGATCTAGCTGAACACTGTGAGCAGGACGCACTGCACTAAATGTAAATAGCAGGAACGGATCTAGCTGAACACTGTGAGCAGGACGCACTGCACTAAATGTAAATTGCAGGAACGGATCTAGCTGAACACTGTGAGCAGGACGCACTGCACTAAATGTAAATAGTCTAGAAGATAACAGGAACGGATCTAGCTGAACACTGTGAGCAGGACGCACTGCACTAAATGTAAATAGCAGGAACGGATCTAGCTGAACACTGTGAGCAGGACGCACTGCATTAAATGTAAATAGTCTAGATAGAAGATAACAGGAACGGATCTAGCTAAACTGAATACAGTGTATATATATATATGCAACACCTGGGATGCATATATATACACAATACACTGTAAGTGCAGCTAACTGACTGACTGTTCTGCCTAATCTATCTAACTCAAATCAAATGACACTGTCTCTCTCTCTCTCTATCTCTCAGCACACCGGAACACACACTACACAGGGCCGCCGTGCAGGCGGCCTTATATAGTGTGGGGTGTGTACTAAATCCCCTGAGCCATAATTGGCCAAAGCCACCCTGGCTTTGGCCAATTACAGCTCTCTCTACTGACGGCGCTGTGATTGGCCAAGCATGCGGGTCATAGTGCATGCTTGGCCAATCATCAGCCAGCAATGCACTGCGATGCCGCAGTGAATTATGGGCCGTGACGCGCCACACGAATTTAGCGCGAACGGCCCATAACGTTCGCAATTCGGCGAACGATCGAACAGCCGATGTTCGAGTCGAACATGGGTTCGACTCGAACACGAAGCTCATCCCTATAGGCAGTTATATTTTATAAAATACAATGTAAAATTAACAAGGGACACCAAGTATCTTTGATCTTAAAAATTATGAGATAATGGTGTTGTGGTAACTTGCATCAAAAAAATAAAATAAATAACAAGCATAATAATATTATTGTTGATATCACTAGAAAAAAATGCCTTTGAAAATGTGTTTGCAATAACTCCATCAGTATCCCCAGCAAAGCAGCTTCATTATTATCTCATCAAAGAAGAAGAGAATGTGCGCTGCATTTCGAGATTTCATAATTTGCCGCGTCACGAATGTTAATTCTCCATTACGAATGCTAGTTTACAAGACTGACCGCTTCCGGCTCGTCCTTGCTTTCGAGCATGCGTGATTGTACTTTGGACTTTTGTCCGATGGACTTGCGTACACGCGCTCAGAAAATCCGATAACACACATCTGTTGCAATCGAAACAAAGAGAGGGTTTCACCGCTCAGGTAGACCTGAGCCCAGGTGTGTGATTGATGTAAATCCTTCAGAGGTAAGCTATGAGTAAGCACTCAATCTAGAGTGCGAAACGCGTCAACTGAGCCTGTATGATTTGCCTGATTGTCTTGTATTTTTGATGATTCAATTTTTATAATAAAGACAATTTTTCAACTTTATCCGGTGTGCAGCATCCAGATTCTCCTGTTCAAAGCCTAACACACATCTGTTGGCAGAAAATTTTAAGACATGCTAGCCAACATTTGTTGGCGGAAAGTCCGACAACAATTGTCCGTTGGAGCATACACATGGTCGGATTTTCCGCCAACAGCCTGACATCGAACATGTCGGAAAATCCGATAGTGTGTACAGGGCTTTACTCTAAATCTTTTGTCTTGTCTTCTTTTATCCTGCAGTCTATGTCTTACTGCAGATTTTTCCTACGTGCTAACAACTGCATCATATGTGAACTTTGCCAGTGCCATTTGTGAAGGAAATGAATTAGGTACACTGAATATAATTTCTCATGTATCAGCCTTCAGTATTCTCTGTGTCACTATCTGTCACATAATAGGCAGTGAAACATTCAATTGATTTCAGTAACTACGTTTTGTTAGGCACACGTGTCATCATTCATTGAATGTTAAATGTGAGGGATCTAATCTATTACATTACCAGCTGACCTTTTCAGTCACTTCACAACTATTAATCTACTGACTGTAAAACGTATGAATATTGTTTTAGAAGTCTTTCACAGAATAAAAAGAATGTAGGGGTTTCCATTACAGTGCATAGAGATATTGTCGTGTGGAATATTAAACATATTAAATGAAAAAATGTTTTTAGTACAGGATTAAATATAATGAATTAAATATCCAGAAGAGAGTAGAGGACTCAAGAAGAGAGGAGAGGACTCGAGAAGAGAGAAGAGAGGACTCGAGAAGAGAGAAGAGAGGAGAGAGAAGACGAGAGAGTGTGAGGAGAAGAGAGAAAGAGAGGATGAGAGGAGAAGAGAGAAGAGAGGACAAGAGGAGAAGAGAGAATGAGAGTAGAAGACAGAAGAGAGAACCAGAGGAGAAGGGAGGATGAGAGAAGAAGGGAGGACAAGAGGAGAAGAGAGGAAGAGAGGAGAAGAGAAGAAGAAAGTAGAAGAGAGGAGAAGAGGGGAGAAGAGAGGACCAGAGGAGAAGTGAGGATGAGAGAAAGAATAGAGAAAGACGAGAGAAAGAAGAGAGAAACAGAGAATGAGAGAAGAGGAGAGGACTTGAGAAGAGAAGAGAGACGAGAGAAGAGAGGAGAAGAATAAGAGAAGAGAGAAGACTTGAGAAGAGAAGACTTGAGAAGAGAAGAGAGAGGGGAGGACTTGAAAAGAGAGGAGAGGACTTAAAAAGAGACGAGAGGAGAGGACTTCAAACAAGAGGACTTGAGAAGAGAGGAGAGGATGAGAGAAGAAGAGAAGAGAGAAGAGGAGAGAAAAGACTTGAGAAGACAGAAAGGAGAGGACGATTGAATGGAGAAGAGGGAAGAGAGAAGGGAAGAGAAGGGAAGGAAGGAAGAGATTGATATGAGATTGTACAGGAAAGGAGAGGGGAGGAGAAGATAGATGAAATGAAGAGAGAAGTGGTATAAGGGGAGATGTGGACAGAAGTGGAAAAAGGATGGTAAAGAAGAGTGGATGAGAAGATTGGAGAGGAGAAGAGAAGAGTGGTGGGTAGAGTAGAGTTCAGGAAAGAAAAGGGGAGGATAGGAAAGAAGTATGGATGAGGGAAGGAGCATAGGAGAAGAGGAGAGGGTTGGGAGCAGTGAAAACTGTGAAAGAAGAGGGAAAATAAGGATAGGAGAGGAGCAAAGGAGAGGGGTTGGATGGATAAAAGTGGTATAAAGAGTTGGAATGGCCCACCAGCAGCAGGTCCTGACTGACCCAGATAGTGACTACCCTATGACTTGACCCTAGATGTGCTCTTTCTAATCCATTGGCACTGCATGTGATCTACTGGTTTTACCTTGACCTCCCTTCATCTGACTTGCTGGCTCAAACTCTGATGCCATCCTACAACTGTGTGGCATTATTTGTATCAGGATGGATAATCCAATACATTAGTCCTGGGAACCATATGTAAAGTATAACCACATACAGCTCCCCTAAACCACGGGTGATAAATAAAGAGAGCTGAGGCAGGAGTTACCAAACTCACAAGTCGCCATCCCCTATACCTTTACTGAAAATGGTGGTTTGGACAAAGTTTAGGTTGGTGTGCAATTTGCTGTATAAAACAGATTTAGCTAGCTTTTTTAAAGTTGAACTTGAACCATTCTGTTTCTCCTTGTGACCACCATAACTTTGACAGAAGAGAAATCCAAAATGTTACTATTGTCACTAGTACATAAGTGTAGGTGATATCCTCCAATGGAAACACCAGTTCTGCAGACAACTCCCAAAGGTGAGAGTTCCTTTCACTTTGGAAAGATTTCTACGCACTCCCTTTTATGTCTCTGGGACAGAAAGTGAGTGGAAGTCTCTCCAGTAGGGATGAACCCGATGTTCGAATTGAACGTAAGTTCGACTCGAACATCGGGTGTTCGCCTGTACGCCGAATAGCAAACAATTTGGGGTGTTTGTGGCAATTTCGAAAGCCGCGGAACACCCTTTAAAAGCCTATGGGAGAAATCAAAAGTGCTAATTTTAAAGGCTTATATGCATGGTATTGTCATAAAAAGTGTTTGGGGACCTGGGTCCTGCCCCAAGGGACAGGTATCATTGCAAAAAAAAGTTTTAAAAGGAGAACTGATATTAATAATGCTTAAAGTGAAACAATCAAAGTGAAATATTCCTTTAAATTTCTTACCTGGGGGGTGTCTAAAGTATGCCTGTAAAGTGGCGCATGTTTCACGTGTTTACAACAGTCCCTGCACAAAATGACATTTCTAAAGGAAAAACAGTCATTTAAAAGTATTTGCGGCTATAATAAATTGTCGGTCCCGGCAATACACATAAAAGTCATTGAAAAAAATGGCATGGGAGGTCTGGTATGGATTTTAAGGGGACCCCCGAACCAAAATTTACAAAAAAAAATGGTGTGGGGGTCCCCCTCAAAATCCATACCAGACCCTTCAGGTCTGGTATGGATTTTAAGGGGAACCCCGCGCCAAAATAAAAAAAATGGCATGGGAGTCCCCCCAAAAATCCATACCAAACCCTTATCCAAGCACGCAACCTGGCAGGCTGCAGGAAAAGAGGGGGGATGAGAGAGCACCCCCCTGAACCGTACCAGGCCACATGCCCCCAACATGGGGAGTGTGCTTTGGGGTAGCCCGGTGGTTATGGGGGTCTGCGGGCAGGAGGCTTATCGGAATCTGGAAGCCCCCTTTAACAAAGGGGACCCCCAGATCCCAGCCTCCCCCTGTGTGAATTGGTAACTGGGTACAAATGTACCCCTACCATTTCACAAAAAGAGTGTGAAAATGATAAAAATGACATGACATGGCTTGGGACCACAAAGTCTTCTTCTCTTGCTCCGCTGACCGAAAAAGAAAAAAAAAAAACACACGCCGCCACTGATCCGTCTCCATGGGAGGCAGCCGCCGTAATAACTGTCCTCTCAGATGACAGTCCTTTTATAACTGGGGTGGGGCCACACAGTGATGTCCCTGGATGACCCCGCCCCCCTCTGATGCACGGGGATATCCCTATGGCTTCCCCATAGCGTCAGAGGGGGGCAGGGCCACCCGGTGATGTAACCACATTACTAAGGGCCTGGGAGAATGTAGTAAAAATAGATGGGGAATTAGTTAACCCCGACGAGAGGATTGCCCTCCCTTACTTCATCATGGAAAGGGACCTGTTATATCGGGTGTCACAGAGGGAAGAGGAAACCATTGAGCAACTGGTGGTGCCCAAACCTTACGTCTTGGTCTTAGAACTGGCCCATGGGCACATTCTTGGGGGATATTTAAGACCTAAAAAAACCCGGGAAAGAATCACCCAGAGGTTCTATTGGTCTGGGATCACTAAGGAAGTGGAAATGTACTGTTCCTCCTGTCTAGTGTGTCAGATTTCTGCACCCATGACACATTTCTGCAGTCCTTTGGTACCCCTGCCCATTATTGAGGTCCCTTTTGAGAGGATCACCATGGATTTGGTTGGCCCCTTGCTAAAGTCCGCTAGAGGGCCCCAGCACATCTTGGTGATGATGGACTATGCCACCCGTTATCTAGAAGCGATTCCGCTCCGAAACACCTCTGCCAAAACCATTGCCAAAAAGCTATTTCAGGTTTTCAGCCATTTGGGCCTTCCTAAAGAAGTACCAACTGACCAGGGCAACCCGTTTATGTCTAGAGTAACCAAAGAGCTTTGCAAACTTCTGAAAGTGACCCAATTACATACTTCAGTGTATCACCCTCATGCAGATGGGATGGTTGAAATATTTAACAATATGTTAAAACAAATGCTAAGGAAGGTGGTTGATAAAGACGGAAAGAATTGGGATTGTCTACTTCCTTATCTGATGTTTGCTTTCAGAGAGGTTCCCCAATCATCCATAGGGTTCTCTCCTTTTGAGCTACTGTATGGGAGGCACCCACGGGGACTACTGGACATTGCCAGGGAAACATGAGAGAGTGAGATTTCCCCTCATAGAAGTGTGATTCAGAAATGTGGTAGAAATGCAAGACAGAATTGCGCAAGTGATGCCTATTGTGAAGGAACATTTGGCACAAGCCCAGTTGGCTCAGCAGAGGATTTACAATCATGGGGCCCAGGTTCGTTCTTTTGCACCTGGTGATAGGGTGTTGGTCCCACGGTCCAAAAGTAAATTCCTTGCCAAATGGCAGGGTCCCTATGAAGTGTTGAAAAAAAATGGGTGATGTAAATTATAAAATTAGCCAACCAGGAAGATGAAAGCCTGAGCAGATATATCATGTGAATTTACTAAAACCATGGAAGAATAGGGAATGCTTGGTTGCTGAGACTACCCCAGATTCTGCTCCATCTTAACTGGTTATCCCTGAAGTCGGGATAGCGGAGACTCTGTCCAAAACTCAGCAACTGATAGCTATAGAGTTTGTGCTCCTAAATAAAGAGAGATTTTCAGAATTGCCAGGTTGGGTGTGTGGGGTTGAACATGCCATTGTTACCACACCAGGGGAAAGGGTCAAGTTGAAACCTTATCGAATTCCCGAAGCCCAGCAAAAGGCAATTCGCTTAGAAGTAAAATAATTGTGTGAGCTGGGGGTTATAGAAGAGTGAAATAGTGATTGGTCCAGTCCCATTGTGTTAGTGCCCAAACCAGATGAAAGTTGGCGGTTTTGTAATGACTATCCCCACTTGAATAAAATCACTAAGTTTGACACCTATCCCATGCCCCGCATAGACTAACTGATTGATAGCCTAGGGACAGCCCAGTATATGACGATGTTAGACCTGACCAAAGGGTATTGGCAAATTTCTCTCTTGGAATCGGTCAAGGAAAAAACGCCATTTGTAACTCCAGAGGGGTCTTTCCAGTATCAGAGGATGCCTTTTTGGTTACAGAATGCTCCGGCCACATTTCAATGGGTAATGGATAAGACCCTTCGGCCTCATGGAGTCTATGTTGCTACATACCTAGATGACGTGGTCATTCATAGTAAGGATTGGGAATCACACTTACCAAAGGTTCAGTCTGTGTTAGATTCCATCTGGAAAGCCGGGTTTACAGCCAATCCAAAAAAATGTACCCTTGGGCTAGAGGAGACAAAGTATCAGGGATATACCATTGGGAGAGGTCTAATAAAGCCACAAGTAAACAAAGCATGTCAAACCATGCAATTACACCCTAATTATTTAGAGTTGCCCCCACCAACAAGAAGCAGGTTCTAGCATTTTTAGGAATCGCTGGCTATTATTGCCACTTTATTCCCCATTTTGCCTCACAGGCTGCTCCCCTGACCAATTTGACAAAAGTGAAGGAGTCTGTCATGATCAAATGGACCCCCCAAAGCAGAAGCAGCTTTTGAGGCCTTAAAACAGGCCTTATGCAGTCAGCCAGTGTTATACTTGCCTGACTTTTCAAGGGACTTTGTGATCCAGACTGATGAATCAAATGTTGCATTAGGAGCTGTGTTGTCTCAGGTTTATAAGGGGTAAGAACACACATGTCATTTACCTCAGCCGGAAATTGAAGGCCCATGAAGAAAATTACACCATCATTGAGAAAGAATGTTTAGCGATAAAATGGGCTTTAGATTCTCTCCGGTACTATGTCTTGGGTAGACAATTTGAACTGGTAACAGATCATGCTCCATTAAAGTGGATGGCACAAAACAAAGAGACCAGTAGGAGGGTGAAAATGTGGTTCCTAGCCCTTCAAGAATTCAGTTTTACAGTGAAAAACATTGCCCCAGTGTTAGAATGGGTAATGCAGATGCTTTCTCCCAAGTGCACGCGTACCTGGCAACCTGTGTCCCAACCCTAGGGTTGAAACAAGAGGGGGAGGGTATGTGACAGGAAGCCAGGAAAAATCTATGGGTTGTGTCAAAGATGGGAGATATTTGTCTCAGATTTATGCTGTACACTGATTGCATTTGAGTTTCTGCTGGGTAGTGAGCCTGTTTGGGGGCTCAATGAGGGTTAACGAGCTCAGGTGTAACAGATGAAGCATTCAGGGCTCTATAAACCTCCCAGGTCCCTTCAACAAGGGGCTCCACCCTGGAAACCAGATTCCTGCTCTGTATGACTAAAAGACTCTGTTTTTCTGTGTGTCAGATGGGTTTTTGGGCAGCGGTAGACTGTTCCAAACCAGGTAGGTTCCTGTGTTTTGCAGTTAGACTACCAAAGTGGCAAGAGTTTATTTTTGTTTTATTTTTGCTGTATTTGATACTTGCTCTTGCAACCACAGACTTTGAAATAAACCACTGTTTTGTATTCACAAAGATCTTGCTGTCTGTCTGTGCCTACTTCACTGTGCTGTGACCCATCCAGGGGGTCCTGCACAACCTGCTACTGAGCTAATCCTTTACAATTATTATATATATATAATTTTTTTATATTTTTTTATTAACTAGACTAAATAAATTAAAGTGAATGTTACAAATTAAAATTGAAGCGAAGGTCTTGCCAAATGCCCATTGCATCTTTGAAACATAGTCCCCCTAAATATCTCTACTTATCACTGCTGCCTATGAAAAAATGCCATTACCATTTCCAGCAGCATGTTTTGGCCTTGTGTGTGGTCATCATTTCTGCAATTAAGTTCCTGCCCACTCCTAAAAGCTGCTGTTTGGAGACTAAAGCCCCGTACACACGATTGGGCTCCTTCTGCTAATTTCCAGTTAGTAAAAGTTTGGTGAGTGTTGATTAGCGCTTTTCATTTCGCACTTTTCAGTTCATTTCTGAATGGCCTTTCGTCAACTAGCCATGTTGCGGAATCGGAGGAGATAACGTGTTATTTATTAATGGCCTTGGAGTTATTGCTTTAACCCAAGTCCAGTCCAGGAACAGGAGGAGGAGGATTTCTTGGACTAAAAATTGGTTGCTTTATTAATTGCTTTATTAATCATGTCCAATTATGTCATATGCCTTTGATGCAGGAGATCCAGTAGAATAATCCAGATGATTTTCGGAATTATCTCCGGATGACAGACCCCTGCTTTAACCAACTCTTGGCATTGTTGACCCCCAATATTAAGAAGCAGGACACATGCATGAGGCTTTTAATTTATTTTTTTGGTTGAATAATGATTTGATTTGGTATATTTTCTTTTTTTTTTTTTTTTTTTTCGTTTTAAAGAGTGAAGTTTATTAAGAAGATAATAGAATACATCAATCGTCAAAATGAAAAAGGAGCACATCGCTCATCGAGTACAAAATATAAAAGTAATACAGCAGTCGTAAAAGATGACAACAATAAATTGTAGGCAGATATAGGCTTGTAACACATCCGGATATCTTGTTATGGGCATTGGGAGTCCCGGCGTCGGAGCCCCTTCTGGGAGCTAACTGCTCCGACGAGCCGGGTCTCCCCCAGCCCATCTCGCCCCTAACAAGTGAATAACTGTCTAGAGTACAGATACACACCTACAGAAACCGGAAAATGATAAAAGGGATAAAACCAAAAGGAGCTTGTATCACTGTAACCATGGAAGACCATGTCAATAACGCATTTATACATTCGTTACTGGAAAAAAAATAAAAATAAGAAGGGAAGGAAACCAATTGGTCTGTCTATCTCTCATGATGGGTTAAATTTTGGTTGGATGATCCAGTCCAAAACATGTTATGTTTGGGGGTTAGAAGGGTGTTACCTTTGATAATCTGCCCTGAGGCATATAGCCAAGGTAATTAAAAGTACTGAGAGCCTGAGGGACCAATATAGATGTGTATAGAAAACAGGAGAGTGAAAGGAGGAAAGGAAGGAAATAGGAGAGGCAGAGGGGATAGAAAGGGTGAAAGGGGTAGTTGATCTTCAGGAATTATGGGAGGGAAGTGCACAGGAGACCTCAAAGGGGGGGGGGGCCGAAAGCCCCTCAGCTAAGGACCACTCCGGTGTACCATCTATCACACATACAAAGGATGCCCTACTAGTGTTGCCCAGGGTTCCCAAATAGTGTTAAATTTATCAGTGGTATCTAGGATGGTGTTGGAAATTTTTTCTTGCAGCATGATCCACGTGATTTTTTGCTTGGCTAACCGAATGGACACTTTCGGTGATTTCCAGGCCCTGGTGATGGTCATTTTGGCCCCCACTAGAATAAACTGGATCAGCTTCTGTGTATGTTTAGAAATTTTTGGTATGGGACCATTCAGCAATGCAACAATTGGATCTTGTTGCAGAGTACAACCGCATGTTCTGCGGATAAGGGAGAAGATCTTGTTCCAATACATTCTGATTTTAGGGCATTCCCATAGTATGTGTAAAAGAGACCCCACATGACCGCATCCTCTAAAGCAAAGAGGTGACGTTAGCGGATAGATTTTGGCAAGACGTGACGGTACCAGATACCAGCGTGTGAGAACTTTCAGCCCTGCTTCGCTAATTGTAGTATTAACCATACCTTTAAAGGAGCGGGCAAAATTAATATGCCACTTATCCAGGTCCCAGCTGAAGTCAAGATCTCGCTCCCAGCTTGTCATGTATGCTGCTTTTTCCGTGGGTTCCGCCAGGGATGAGTAGATGAGAGAGATACCCCCTTTGGTGTCCGAGGCTGAGGCACACCATTGTTCATAAGGCGTTACAAAGAGATGGTTTTCATTGTCCTTCCATACCCGATTTAAAAAATGAAAGAGTTGAAGGAATCTAAATTTTTCGGTTGGGGGCATTTCGAGTTTGGAGGTACAGTATGCTAGAGTGAGGGGACCATTGGAGTTGAAGAATTGACCAATTCTATAAAGGCCTTTGTCCAGCCACCATTTAAAGGCCCGAATCTCCAGGCCAGGAGGAAAATTATGATTTCTGAAGATATGTGCCAGGGGGTGCCAAGTGGAGATGAGAGGTTTGAACTTATGAAGGGCATCACAAAGTTTCATTGAGTGAGATAATGTTGGTGCTAAAATGGGGGGGCGTTTTTTGGGGATATTCCAAAGCAGAAAGTCTAAGGTGAAACCGGGAACCGCCTCACGCTCCATGCTCACCCAATCTGGTTTGGGTCCTTTCATATAAATAGTTGAGAATTGGCTCAATTGTGCTGCCTGATAATACCACCACAGATTTGGGACCCCTAGTCCTCCCTTTTTTCTGGGCCTAAAAAGCACCTCTTTAGAAAACCTGTGGCCTTTTTTATCCCAAATAAAACGGATTATGGCAGATTGTAGGCGTTGAATGTGCGATTTGGGGACTGGAATGGGTAAGGAACGAAAGAGATATAGTAGCCTAGGTAGGAGTGTCATTTTAACTGCGTTCACTTTACCCAGCCACGAGAGCTTATATAGCGACCATTGGGTCAGGTCGTCCGTGAGCTTCTTGATCATGGGGGGAAAATTATATTTATAGAGAGTATCTATGCCAGAAGTAAGGTTAATGCCAAGATAAGGGATAGATGTGGAATTCCATGAGAATGGAAATTTACTCCTTAGGTTATTTACGATGTCTGGAGGAGTGGAAACATTGAGAGCGACTGATTTGGATACATTAACCTTAAGTCCGGAAGCTAATTCAAAGTCTTGTAAAAGTTGCAATATGTTGGGGATGGAGGTCATGGGAGACGTGACGAACAGGAGGACATCATCCGCAAATAGAGCGCATTTGTGGTAATTTTGCCCACAGCGAACTCCATGGATGTCTGGGTGTTGTCTAATCGCGATGGCCAAGGATTCTATAGCCATCGCAAAGAGAAGGGGAGAGAGAGGGCATCCCTGCCTTGTTCCTTTCTGTATGGAAAATTTATCTGATAGGTGTCCTTGTAGTCTCACCTGTGCCTTAGGTTGATGATAGAGGGCTCTTAAGATATTGATAAAGTTTGGGCCGAAACCCCATTTACCTAAAATTGTGAAGAGGTAGGGCCAAGCCACCGTATCAAACGCTTTTTGGAGATCTATGGAGAGGAGGAGGCCCCCCTGGGGAGATCCCCCATCCCACCCCGATCTCATTAGGGAGACTGCATTTATCGCTCTCCGCATCTGGTCCGGTCCCTGTCTCCCTGGTATGAACCCTACTTGGTCCTTATGTATGTAGGTATCTATAAAAGAGGCGAGTCTATTGGATAATATTTTTGTCATAAGTTTTAGGTCGTTATTAATTAACGAAATAGGTCTATAGTTACTGACATCGCTGGGATCTTTACCTGGCTTAGGTATGACTGAAACAAAAGCCAAATTGGCATTTGGGTCTAAAGGAGATGCTTCAGCTAAGGAGTTGAAGAGGCGGACCAGGTACGGAGAGAGGGAATCTATAAAAGTTTTGTAATAGTGGTTTGAGAAACCGTCTGGGCCTGGGGCTGAGTCTTTTCTGAGCCCTTTTATGACTGCTCGGATCTCAGATTCTTGAAATGGGGATTCCAGAATGGAGCGGTGAGATTCAGAAATTTTAGGCAATGGGATTTTGTCTAGAAAAGCATCCAACTTTTGTTGAGAAATTGGGCAATCGTCAGAATACAGGTTGGCATAAAAGGATTGAAATGATTTAAGAATTTTACTTGGGTTTTGGGTGTGCGATCCGGATTGGGTTTTTATTTTAGGTAGGGCAAAAGACCTGTGTTTCGGGGTAAGTTTGGACGCTAGCTGGGGGCCAAATTTGTTCGCTCGTAGATAGAAACTGCCGCTTAGCCAATGGAGGTGCTTTTCTGCGTTGGAAGTCAAAGCTGAATTAAGGGATAGCCTAATAGTATCTAGTTTAGATAGAGATGTAGGATTGGGGTTCAGTTTATGGGACTTGCTGAGATTTTTGTATTCTTTCTCTAGTTTCTTGATATCAATTTGCCGTTCTCTCTTTAATTTGGCTGCAAATTGGATCAATTTCCCTCTGATTACTGCTTTGTGAGCATTCCAGAGCGTGTTAGGGGAGATGTCTGCCGTGTCATTCAATAGAAAAAACTCTTTAATATCCTTTTCTAGTATAGTACAGTGGACGGGATTAGCTAGGAGTTTCTCATTTAGGCGCCAAGTGCGTGGGCCAGATGGTGATAATGAATTGGATATTCCTAATATTACTAGGGAGTGGTCAGACCACGGAACATCGTGGATAGAGGCGTGATTAGCAATTTGTATGTCAGAGTTCAATAAGAAAATGTGGTCGATTCTAGCATATGTCTTGTGGGGTGCTGAGAAGTGTGTATAGTCCCTTGTTGCGGGGTTTAATTCCCTCCATGAATCAATGAGTCCCACCGAGTGAATAAGTTTGGCAATCTGGAGGCTTTGTTTGGGGGGTCGTTTAAGGCGAGGGATCCCCTGAGCTGCTTTATCTAAGATCTGATCAAAGGTAATATTGGAGTCCCCTCCCATAATCACCCTACCCTCAAAATGGGGTGAGAGAATTGCCAGTAAGGAGGAGAAGAATTTAGCTTGGCCTTTGTTGGGGGCATAATAGGAAATGAAAGTGTATAGATTACCTTCAATCAGTCCTTTGATTAGAATGTATCTTCCATCATCATCTCGCACAGTTAAAGTGTGAGAGAAAGGGGTTTGTTTGGAGATTAGGATGGCTACTCCTCTCTTTTTCTCGCTAGCGTTTGCGAGAAAAAAAGTGGGGTATTTGTTGTGTAAAAAAGAAGGCGAGTAGTTTGAGGGGAAATGTGTTTCTTGGAGGAGCACTACATCTACTCCTCTTGAGTGATAGCTTTGGAAAGCTTTGCGTCTCTTGACGGGTGAGTTGAGCCCTTGGGTGTTATGGGAGGCAACTTTAAGTGTCCTCTGTAAGGTAGGTGGGTCAGTCATTTTCACATAGGGAGTAACCCTGGTGCGTTAGGTGTGTTCCTACCCGGTTCCTTGATGATGCAGCATGGAGTCTGGGAGAGAGATCTTGCTGTCGCAGCGGAGGGCTCTGGGTAAGGTCGGTCTCCTGTGCACCTCCCTGAAATATAAAAAAGGGGAAGGAGGAGAAGAGAGGGAAGAAGGGAGAGAGAAGAGAATGAAAGAAGAGAGGAAGAATCATTAAATAATACATTCTAGTAACTTCAAAAAAGACTAGGCGTAAAAGCCCAGAAAATCCAGGAACTGGACTGAAAAGTTCAGTTCGAGTCAAAAACAAAAGGGTCTCAGAAAAACAAGAACAACCTCAGCCGAGGTTGTTAGTCTGGTGTAATCAGTGGGAGGATCTCCCCTGATCACAACAGAGGAAGTGGCAATGCTAGCCCAGCCGAGCCGCCGGGGCCCCATCTAATGGGGAGCAATGGAACCTAATAGGTGTGAGCACAAAAAATTTGAATAATATACCCATATAAAAGACACGGATCAAAAATGATGAGTTGAGCCCAAACTCTAAGAGGTACAAGGGCAAATCACTGTTTTAAATAAAAATGACAAAACAAAACCCTCCATAGGGGAAGGTCCATTAGTAACCGGGAGGGGGGGTGGAGGGTAGGAGCAGGGATGTGGGAGGGAGGGGGGGGAGGTGAAGTGAGGTATAAACTTATGCCCTGGTTTCCCCGGAAGTCAATATAACCTCAAGTGCGGTCCATTATGAAAACCGAGGATAGTTGTTAAAAAAAAAAAAAAAAGGGGGGGGAGAAGAAGGAAAACAACCCGGAGTCATCTTCTTCCATCTTCATTGCAGTGAAGAGAGTGGGGGGAGATCAGGTAAGTGCGACCACCCTCACTGATGGATAAGTGGGGTCTGATGGGGTGTATGCAATGTACACCATAGCCCCTCCTCAGAGGGTACAACCTTAGGGAGAAAAGGGAGTCACAAAGTCCTTATAAAGCTGAGAGGAGATGACTTCATCTTGGAGGAAAGGAATCGCGGTGACGCTTCGTTTGCTGTTTGTTCCAGAGGGGGGTGATGGGGCTGCCTGGAGGGGGTCTCTTAGAGGAACTTGACTTGGACGGAGGATCCTGGGGGGAAGCTTCTTGAGAGATGAATCCAAGTCGCAGGAGTAAGTGTTCGCCTTCTTGGAATGAGGAAAATCCATACGATCTTTCCTTATGTTGGAACTGAAGACGGAAAGGGAAAGTCCAGCGATATTTAATTGATTTCTGAGAGAGGCTTTCAAGCAGAGGTTTTAAAGCTCTTCTCTTTAGGATTGTAGTTTTGGAGATGTCTGCGAAGACTTGAATCTTGTTTCCTTGGAAGGATAAGGCGTCTAGATTCCGAGATCTTTTCATGACCTCCTCTTTGGTCTCGTAATAGTGGGGCTTCACCACTATATCCCTCGGGAGCCCGTCCTGTCTGGGTGGTTGTAGCGCTCTGTGAGCCCTGTCAATCTCTAGTTTGCGGTCAGAGATATCCGGGATCAGTTCTTTCATGAAAAGCTGCACCGTGTCATGAATATTAGTTACAGACTCAGGGATACCTCGAATACGGAAGTTTCCTCTCCGATTACGATTTTCCAAATCGTCAATCTTCCCTAAAGCTGTTTCAAGTTGATCTTGCATCAAGTGAATGCAGTTGGTATTTTGATTGGTGCGCGCAACAGTTTGATCAACTGCTTGTTCAATCAAGTCAATGCGGGCCCCCAAGCTCTGTAGGTCTGCCTTAATAGACGTGGTGATTTGTGCTGCGTTTTGGGCCAGGCCTGTGGCCAGCATGTCTGAAAAGCAATTCAGAAGTTGTGCCATGTCTGACTGGTTGGGAGAGTTCAGCGGTGCTGCCTGTTGTATAGCAGGGGATGGGGTGGGAGCATGCAGTGAAGGGATATGGAGCATGTCAGTTAGGGTCTTGTTAAAAACGGAGTCTTTGCTGGTAAGATAGGCATTCTTGGGGGAGATGTTACTCACAGAGGATCCCGGTGTGATGTTGGGAAGCTGATCCTCCTCTGGGATGTCAGCCATGATGACTCCGTCTCCTGTGTCTGCCTGTGAGGAGGTTGCGGCCGCCATCTTAGATGTAGTGGGGTCGGGTAGGCCAAAGGAGAGTTTCCTGCTAGCAGCTGGGCGCTGTGATCGGTTGGGCATATAGATTTGTGCCCGCTAGCCTCCTCTACCAGCGGGTGTTAAGCAGGGACGGATCCGCTAAGTAATCCGGCGTCTGGGGACCGCGGAAGGCTCGGCTGTGACGGAGCTCCCGTTCAGAGCGTCTTCCCGGGAGTCCCGCGCATGCGCACTTGATTTGGTATATTTTCTATATTTTTGGATGCATAGAATGCACTTTTCGATTAAGTTCTATTGGCAGATAGCATATCTAATTTTATTTGTTTTCTTTTTTTAATGCACAATAAAAAAATTGTGGAGAATAAAACTTGGCGTTGTGTTTTACTTCAAATGACAGTTTGGGAGTAGGCAGTTACATTTTAAAAAATACAATGTAAAACTAACAAGGGACACCTAGTTGTATCTTTGATCTTAAAAATTATGGTAGAATGGTGTTATGGTAACTTGCACCAAAAAAAAAAAAAAAAAAATAACAAGACCGCTTATGGCTCGTCCTTGCTTCCGAGCATGCGTGTTTGTACTTTGGACTTTTGTCCGACGGACTTGCGTATACAGGCTCAGAAAATCCGACAACAGACATTTGTCCGCGGCAAATTTTAAAGCCTGCCATTAAATTTTAAAGCCTGCCATTAAATTTTAAAGCCTGCCTGTTTTCCACCAACAGCCTGTCATCACACAATTCCCGTTGGAAAATACGATTGTGTGTACGAGGCTTTAAGGTCTGCATACCTCCAAACTTTTTAAGATGGGAATGAGGGACACCTATTAGCAAAAGTATGTAGCCATAGGACACACCCTCTGCCACACCCCATTAAAGCAGAATTATACAAAAAAATTACTTGTTTAACCCACAAGTACTTTTTTTTTATCACTGCTATTCCTTTATATTGGCTTTTGACATTTAAAAATGCAGCAATTTATAATTTGGATGAAAGGTTCAGCACTGGGAAACACTTTTTGAAAGATAAAAAGTGCATTTTACTGTATGTACAACTGTATAGATCAGACCAAAATGAGGGACAAATGAGGAGAAAAGAGGGACAGAGGGACCTTGTTTCAAATCATGGACAGTCCCCCGAAATCAGGGACATTTGGGAGCTATGGGTCTGCTCTGCAATGATGTGATGAGCAATCTGCTGTATGTAGACAATGCCAAAGGGGCTGCATGCATCTTTGCTAGGAAAATTAATTTCTCAGTAAAGGTAACCCAACATTGGAATGTGGTTCAGAAGTTTCCGGGATAAGCACACGTGTATAATTCTTCATAGGAGTTCACCAATCCTTTAATACTCTCAGCTAAGTAAGAGCTGACTTTTTATTCAGTGAGGGCAGCAGTGAAGCACATACCTGTGAAATACCATTACTCCATAATATTTTAACTAAAAAATCACTTAAGTTTCTCCCTTTTGTATTATTTGTCCTTTTTACAGATCCTTTACTGTAGATTTCTACCCCAAAGGTCTCAAAATAACTTATAACAGCCCCCCCGACACAGCTGATATCATGCCTTGAGAGGCTTCTATGGACAAATGAGATCAGAAAATATTTTCCCATCGCGATGCGGTGTGACATTAACTGTTTCGTGCCTAGGCTAATCCCCATTTCTCCGCTGCAGAGCCATCTCCTCCAGGAGCACTGATAGAACAGAGTGCAAATTAAATTATAGACATTAAATCGTACCCTGGAGGATGGCGGCTCAGACTGGGCAGGTGTCAGCAGAAAATTCTGAGATTAGTCAGCTCTATTCTTGCAAATACACAAATCCACATCAAATTACACGGTACACCACTGGTATTTGCTCCCGTGAGATGGCCAGGGTAAAGCAAACCATACATTTAATTTAGAAAACCGAGTTAGGCTTGTAATGTTTTTCCCTGAATTTGTTTGTAAATGTTTGGCTTGCAGGATTTACAAATTTGCAGTTTTATTGCAACTTCCGTCAAACCGAAAAAGACAATTTTACGTGTTATCACGGCAATTGCCTACCTGTGAAACACCAATTTTCTCTGCAGTTATTTTGGGATATTTTGCCTTTTAAGATATTTGTTGAAAGCGTAGTTATGAACATTTCTTTATCAGGGCAAAGATAAACCTGTCCTTTGCCCTGGCAAAGCAGCAGTTTATTCTGATTGACTCATCTCTAGTGGTTGTTGATTGAGCTTTCGACTAGGGCTAGGGGATCACCAAAGAAACGTTTTTTGATATGTTCTTTATCTACCAAAGAATGACCTACCTGATCTACCAGAATAAAGTCTATGGGCTTGCAGATGACAAAGCTTGTCAAACCATGCAATTACACCCTAACAGTCAGGAGAACTGGGAACCTTTGGCCTGCTGGAGAAATGAAAGCAAATGGCCATTTATTTGTTGGGCCATATTTTTGTGGGCTTTGGAAAGTGTACCAGGCACAGGGGTGTGGACATTTTTTGAAAAATTACTTGTCCAAGTGACTAAATCGGGGTTCGTATAAAAACAAAAGGTGATTTTAGGAATGTCTAGGGCTTTTAAAAATGAAAGGGGCTTTATGGCGACTTAAAGCAGTAGTAAACCGCATGTGGTTAAAAAAAAAAAAATCCCTGCAAGGCAATGTCATAATGTGCTAGTATGCATCCCATAATAGCACAATATGAGAGGCTTACCTTAGAACAAAGCCTGCTAGCGCTGTGATATCACCACTGAGAGGGCTACATGAGTGGCCGGGGGGCCGCGCGGGAGCCGCCGTTTATGGTACAGGCTTGGAAAGACCGGCACTGTTAGCCAGACCTTCAGAGCGCATGCGCCGGTGATGTCATTGGCTACATGCACTCTGAATATCTCCTAAACTGTGCACATTTAGGAGATATTCACAGTACCCACAGGTAAGTCCTATTACAGGCTTACCTGTAGGTACAAATGGTGTAACACAGTTTACTATTGCTTTAAATTTTTATTGTTTTTTTTATTTTTTGCTAGAAAATGTCTTAGAACCTTCAAACATTTAAAATTTTTTAAAGCAGAGGCAACTACTGTAGAGAATAAATTGGTGAGTGTTGCAATTTTTTATGTCACACGATATTTGTGCAGTGGTTTTTCAAATGCAATTTCTTTGGAAAAAATACACTTTTTTGTATTTTATTGCAAAAAAAAAACACAACAGAACACATAAGCCAATTTTCGGTTAAGTATAAAGTGCTCTGCTCAGGAAGGGGGTAAATCCGTCCTGGGCTGAACTGGTTAAGGACATGCTTTAATTGCAACAAACCTTTTCACATCTTACATGATAAACTTCCTTTTGAGCCTTCAGTATTCGGTCAAACTACATAGCCCAAAATGTATCCCTTGCTGGAATGCTCCTCTCTACTAAACAGTGATATTGCAGGTCTGAACAGGTTGCAGGTAGCAATATAAAGCCTAGCAGCTGTCATGGTCTCAGGTTATGATCAAGGTCTGAATGGTGTGTTCATTTCACTCAAGGCTACCAGCACAACTCATCTTATTAGCAGGGCTTTTTTTCAGCGGGAATGTGGGGGAACGCAGTTCCGGGACCTCCAGCACTGAATGTATTCTATGGCCTATGGCAAGGTGTGCTTGAGGGTCAATTGATGCTGACTGCTGGGGGATCTATTGTCACTGGGGATCTATTTTTTTGTGGGGATCTATTGTTGCTGCGATGCTATTTTGTTGCGGGGGGTCCATTGTTGCTTAGGGGAGGTCTGTTGCTGTGTGTGGGGGGATCTATTGTTGCTGTGGTGGGGTCTGTTGCTGCTTGGGTGGGGTCTATCAAATTCCATACAATTTAGTAGCACAAAATGATACTTGGTTCTGTACTCTCTAAAAGGAGCTGTACTGGGAGGCGGATAGGGGGTGGAGCCAAGAGACAGTGCTCGGAGGGTAGCAGGGGGGCAGAGACAAAGGGTGACTCATAAGGGGGGAGTTTCTGCATCTATTCTCTGAGAAAAAAAGCCCTGCTTATTAGTATCAGCCTGTGGCACAATTGCCCTTCAGCCCCCCAGCCTAGTTCTCGTTTGATAACAGTTCAGTAAAGCATTGTCAACTTCAAGACTTAGAGACTTATTAAAACCCCATCCACAACCAAACATTTCTTGTTTTTTATTTATAAAGCTGGGATAAGTTCAAAACTCTCATCCTTTTTATTGCCGCCTTTGTCCACATTGAGAAGATTCCCTCTCACTACCTGGGCAGGGGCGAGATGAAGAGAAGTAATCCACGCCAACGAAATTTACAGTATCTCAAAAAAGTGAGTACACCTTTCACATTTTTGTAAATATTTTATTATATCTTTTCATGTGACAACACTGAAGAAATGACACTTGGCTAGTAGTGAGTGTACAGCTTGTATAACAGTGTAAATTTGCTGTCCCCTCAAAATAACTCAACACACAGCCATTAATGTCTAAACCGCTAGCAACAAAAGTGAGTACACCTCTAAGTAAAAATGTCCAAATTGGGCCCAAAGTGTCAATATTTTGTGTGGCCACCATTATTTTCCAGCATTGCCTTAACCCTCTTGGGCATGGAGTTCAGCAGAGCTTCACAGGTTGCCACTGGAGTCCTCTTCCACTCCTCCATGATGACATCACAGAGCTGGTGGATGTTAGAGATCTTGCGCTCCTCCACCTTCCGTTTGAGGATGCCCCACAGATGCTCAATAGGGTTTAGGTCTGGAGACATGCTTGACTAGTCTACCACATTTACCCTCAGCTTCTTTAGCAAGGCAGTGGTTGTCTTGGTGGTGTGTTTGGGGTCCTTATCATGTTGGAATACTGCCCTGCGGCCCAGTCTCCGAAGGGAGGGGATCATACTCTGCTTCAGTATGTCACAGTTAGGGATGAGCCGAACACCCCCCGGTTCGGTTCGCACCAGAACCCGCGAACGGACCGAAAGTTTGCACGAACGTTAGAACCCCATTGACGTCTATGGGACTCGAACGTTCGAAATCAAAAGTGCTCATTTTAAAGGCTAATTTGCATGGTATTGTCCTAAAAAGGGTTTGGGGACCCGGGTCCTACCCCAGGGGACATGTATCAATGCAAAAAAAACTTTTAAAAACGGCCGTTTTTTTGGGAGCAGTGATTTTAATGATGCTTAAAGTAAAAAAAAAAAAGTGAAATATTCCTTTAAATATCGTACCTGGGGGGTGTCTATAGTATGCCTGTAAAGTGACGCGTGTTTCCCATGTTTAGAACAGTCCCTGCACCAAATGTCATTTTTAAAGGAAAAAATCTCATTTAAAACTGCTTGCGGGTTTAATGTCATGTCGGGTCATGGCAATATGGATGAAAATCAGTGAGACAAACGGCATGGGTACCCCCCAGTCCATTACCAGGCCCTTTGGGTCTTGTATGGATATTAAGGGGAACCCCGCACCCAAATTAAAATAAGGAAAGGTGTGGGGCCACCAGGCCCTATATACTCTGAACAGCAGTATACAGGCGGTGCAGACAAGACAGGGACTGTAGGTTTGTTGTTAAGTAGAATCTGTTTGTAATTTTGAACATTTTTAACGTGTTTAGCTCCAGCCAAAAAATCTTTTCTAAGCTTTTTGGAAAACATAGGGAAGGGTTATCACCCCTGTGACATTTGTTTTGCTGTCTTTCCTCCTCTTCAGAAGATTTCACCTCACTTTTTTGTCCCAATGAAAAATGTTTTTTGAAAATTTGGGTTTTTTTGTGGAACAAGGATTGGAAAGCATCAGTGGAAAGGAGAAATTGTTTTCCCATATTAACTCTTACAGGAGAGAATTTCCCTTCCTAGGGGTAGATTTCATCTCACTTCCTGTTGTCTCCTTCCGTTTGCAAGTAGGAGTCGTTTGTAAGTTAGATGTTTGAAAGTAGGGTCCTGCCCTATATACTCAACAGAAATTTGGGCCTTAGGTGTTGCTGTGGCCACAACACTGTAAGCCCTCACAGGGCCCTGCTGTGAAATATTAGATCAAGAATTGTAATTACATGCCCCTGTTGAACAGGAGCTGAAAAATTAGGCCTTAGGCACTGGTGCTGGTGCCACAACACTGCAACCCCTCACAGACACTCTAGTTGGAACGCAGGAACGAGCCCTGCTGCAAATTATTGCTTCAAAAATTGTAATTACACGCCCCTGTTAGACAGGGGCAGAAAAATTGGGCCTTAGGCACTGGTGCTGGTGCCACAACACTGCAACCCCTCACAGACACTCTAGTTGGAACGCAGGAACGAGCCCTGCTGCAAAGTATTGCATCAAAAATTGTAATTACACGCCCCTGTTAGACAGGGGCAGAAAAATTGGGCCTTAGGCACTGGTGCTGGTGCCACAACACTGCAACCCCTCACAGACACTCTAGTTGGAACGCAGGAACGAGCCCTGCTGCAAAGTATTGCATCAAAAATTGTAATTACACGCCCCTGTTAGACAGGGGCAGAAAAATTGGGCCTTAGGCACTGGTGCTGGTGCCACAACACTGCAACCCCTCACAGACACTCTAGTTGGAACGCAGGAACGAGCCCTGCTGCAAAGTATTGCATCAAAAATTGTAATTACACGCCCCTGTTAGACAGGGGCAGAAAAATTTGGCCTTAGGCACTGGTGCTGGTGCCACAACACTGCAACCCCTCACAGACACTCTAGTTGGAACGCAGGAACGAGCCCTGCTGCAAAGTATTGCATCAAAAATTGTAATTACACGCCCCTGTTAGACAGGGGCAGAAAAATTGGGCCCTAGGCACTGGTGCTGGTGCCACAACACTGCAACCCCTCACAGACACTCTAGTTGGAATGCAGGAACGAGCCCTGCTGCAAAGTATTACATCAAAAATTGTAATTACACGCCCCTGTTAAACAGGGGCTGAAAAATTGTGCCTTAGGCACTGGTGGTGGCGCCCAGAACCAAAAATGTTCTTACAAGCTATCAGCGTGATGATTGAGGAGGAAGAGGATAATTACTCAGGGATAGTCACTCAGCATCAGCATAGGCAGTCTTTGAAGGGATCTGAGATTTCAAAAAAAATTATTCGGTTACATCAGCATCAGGTGCTTGGTAGCTGGTGGTGATCCAAGACTCATTCATTTTTATGAAGGTCAGCCGATCGACCGAGTCGGTGGACAGACGCACCCTGTGATCGGTTACCACGCCTCCAGCAGCACTGAATGTGCGTTCCGAAAGAACGCTGGATGCAGGACAGGCCAGTAGCTCAATTGCATACTGTGCAAGCTCTGGCCAGTGATCCATCCTCAAGACCCAGTAACCCAGAGGATTTTCGGTGGGAAAGGTGTCCAAGTCTGATCTTGCCCCTAGGTATTCCTGCACCATGTAAAACAGACGCTGGCGATGGTTGCTGGAACCGTTCATACCTTGGGGCTGCGGACCAAAAAATTGTCTGAACGCATCGGTCAGACGGCCACCTTCTCCACCGCTCCTTCTTTGACTGACCGAAGCCTCAGCAACACGTTGTCCAGAAACAGGAGTTTGTAACCTCCCAGTCTCTGGGAACGCGTTGCACAGACCTTTCTGCAAGGCCTCCCGAAGATGTTTCATCCTCTGCTCCCTCTGCGATGGCAAGATAAGGTCCGCAACCTTACCCTTGTAACGTGGATCAAGGAGGGTTGCCAGCCAGTATTGGTCCTTCTCCTTGATACCACGAATACGAGGATCCTTACGCAGGCTTTGCAGGATCAGGGAGGCCATGCAGCGTAGGTTTGCTGAGGCATTCGGTCCGGAGTCCTCTGGGTCACTAAGAACGACATGGTCCGCAGCCACCTCCTCCCAGCCACGTACAAGTCCATGTGTTTCTTGGGACTGATCCCTTAAAGACTGCTGCTGATGCTGAGTGCCAGGCTCCACCTCCATACTGACACAATCTTCCTCCTCCTCCTCTTCCTCCTCGTCCTCTTCCTGTGTGATCGGCGGGCACGCAGGAACACTGTCTGGATAAAGGGGGCCTTGAGAGCTAAGGAAGTCCTCCTCTTCCTGCCTCTGTTCTGCCTCAAGTGCCCTGTCCATTATTCCACGCAGCGTGTGCTCCAACAGGTGGACAAGGGGGACAGTGTCACTGATGCATGCACTGTCACTGCTCACCATCCTCGTGGCCTCCTCGAATGGTGACAGGACAGTGCATGCATCCCTGATCATGGCCCACTGGCGTGGGGAAAAAAAACCAAGCTCCCCTGACCCTGTCCTGGTGCCATAGTCGCACAGGTACTCATTGATGGCCCTCTGCTGCGTGTGCAGCCGCTGCAGCATGGCCAACGTTGAGTTCCACCTGGTGGGCATGTCACAGATTAGGCGGTTCTTGGGCAGGTTAAACTCCTTTTGGAGGTCCGTCAGCCGAGCACTGGCATTATATGACCGGCGGAAATGCACACAGACTTTCCTGGCCTGCCTCAGGACATCCTGTAAGCCCGGGTACCTGCCCAAGAACCGCTGCACCACCAAGTTAAGGACGTGAGCCAAACAGGGCACATGGGTCATTTGTCCCTGTCGGAGGGCAGAGAGGAGGTTGGTGCCATTGTCGCAAACCACCATTCCTGCCTTAAGTTGGCGTGGCGTCAACCACCTCTGAACCTGCCCCTGCAGAGCTGACAGAACCTCTGCCCCAGTGTGGCTCCTGTCCCCCAAGCACACCAGCTCAAGCACCGCATGGCATCTTTTGGCCTGCGTACTTGCGTAGCCCCTTGAACGCCTACGGAGCACCGCTGGTTCCGAGGAAGAGGCCATGGAGGAAGAAGAAGAGGAGGGGGTGGAGGAGAGAGGTGTGTCACAATCAGCATTTTGGAGGCGTGGTGGCGGAACAACCTCCAACACTACTGCACCTTGTCCTGCATCCTTCCCAGCTGCCAGCAGAGTCACCCAATGCGCCGTGAAACTTAGGTAACGTCCCTGTCCATGCCTGCTGGACCATGAGTCAGCGGTAATATGCACCTTACCGCTGACCGCCCTGTCCAGCGAGGCATGGACATTGCCTTCCACATGCCGGTAGAGAGCCGGAATCGCCTTCCGTGAGAAAAAGTGGCGTTTGGGTACCTGCCACTGAGGAACCGCACATTCCACAAACTCACGGAAGGGGGCAGAGTCTACCAACTGAAAAGGCAGCAGTTGAAGTGCTAGCAATTTTGCCAAGCTAGCATTCAACCGCTGGGCATGTGGATGGCTGGGAGCAAACTTCTTTCGGCGGTGCAGCAGCTGGGGCAGGGAAATTTGCCTGGTACAATCTGACGTCGGTGTACCAAAAGCAGATTGCCCACAAGTACTTGGCTGTGACACACCTAATTCTACACCTTCATTCCTCTCACTGCAGGTCTCAGAGAGGACTGAAGGTCTAGTGGGGTTGGAAATCTCAGCTGATGAGGAGCAAGGAGAGATCCTCTTTGTTCTTTGGTGTGGGTCTTTTAGATACGCTTGCCAACGAACTGCATGGCAGGTCAACATATGTCTGGTCAAGCATGTGGTACCCAAGCGGGAGATGTTTTGGCCACGCGAGATACGCTTGAGACATATGTTGCAAATAGCAGCGGTGCGATCTGATGCACTCGTCTCAAAAAAGGCCCACACCAAAGAACTTTTTGAATAACGCGCAGAGACTGCAGCGCCCTGCACATGTGGAGCTTTGGGGTGTGATGCAGTCAATGTGCTGCCCTTAGGCTGGCCCCTGGAGGGCATCCTGCCTCGTTGGTGATGTGCTGCCGCCTCCTCCTCCTCCTCCTCCTCCTCCTCCTCCTCTCTCCTATCAGGCACCCACGTTGAGTCAGTGACCTCATCATCCCCTCCCTCCTCATCACTGGAGCAAACCTGGCAGTATGCTGCAGCAGGGGGAGCATGACTGCCAGATTGCTGTCCTTCTTGGGCACCCCCTCTGTCCGCGCTCATGTTACTGCCTTCATCGAGCTCAGTATCGTCATCAGAGCCTTCCAAACGCTGGGCATCCTCCTGGAGCATGTACCCAACACTGTGGTCAAACAGTTCGAGGGAATCCTCATGAGGACATGGTGGAGCTAGGGAAGGAGTCACTGATGACATTGAGCTGAGGGAAGAGGCCGCTGCTTTGCCAGACAAAGCACCCTGGGCATGGGTGAGAGAGGATGAGGAGGATGAGGACGGCTTGGTCATCCACTCGACCAAGTCTTCCGCATGTTGCGGCTCAACACGGCCAGCTGCCGAAAAAAAGGCCAAGCGTGTCCCATGGCCACGTGCTGATGAGGATGCACCGTCTCCACGACCAGCACTAGACACAGAGCCTGCTTGCCCTCTCTTATTGGCTTGTGACTGTCTGCCTCTCCTTCTTGGCCTTCCAGACATACTAATGGCCTGTAGCTGCACTAAGCTGGGATAGAACACCTGTAATTTTCTTCAAGTAGCTTTATATACTGTAACCAGACAAGCCTGCCTGTCAGTAGGAAGATAACAGGAACGGATCTAGCTGAACACTGTGAGCAGGACGCACTGTACTAAATGTAAATAGTCTAGCTGCCTGACCGTGGTACTAATAGGATCAAATAGAACACCTGTAATTTTCTTCAGGTAGCTTTATATACTGTAACCAGACAAGCCTGCCTGTCAGTAGGAAGATAACAGGAACGGATCTAGCTGTACACTGTGAGCAGGACGCACTGTACTAAATGTAAATAGTCTAGCTGCCTGACCGTGGTACTAATAGGATCAAATAGAACACCTGTAATTTTCTTCAGGTAGCTTTATATACTGTAACCAGACAAGCCTGCCTGTCAGTAGGAAGATAACAGGAACGGATCTAGCTGAACACTGTGAGCAGGACGCACTGTACTAAATGTAAATAGTCTAACTGCCTGACCGTGGTACTAATAGGATCAAATAGAACACCTGTAATTTTCTTCAGGTAGCTTTATATACTGTAACCAGACAAGCCTGCCTGTCAGTAGGAAGATAACAGGAACGGATCTAGCTGTACACTGTGAGCAGGACGCACTGTACTAAATGTAAATAGTCTAGCTGCCTGACCGTGGTACTAATAGGATCAAATAGAACACCTGTAATTTTCTTCAGGTAGCTTTATATACTGTAACCAGACAAGCCTGCCTGTCAGTAGGAAGATAACAGGAACGGATCTAGCTGAACACTGTGAGCAGGACGCACTGTACTAAATGTAAATAGTCTAGCTGCCTGACCGTGGTACTAATAGGATCAAATAGAACACCTGTAATTTTCTTCAGGTAGCTTTATATACTGTAACCAGACAAGCCTGCCTGTCAGTAGGAATTTAACAGGAACGGATCTAGCTGAACACTGTGAGCAGGACGCACTGCACTAAATGTAAATAGTCTAGAAGATAACAGGAACGGATCTAGCTGAACACTGTGAGCAGGACGCACTGCACTAAATGTAAATAGTCTAGAAGATAACAGGAACGGATCTAGCTGAACACTGTGAGCAGGACGCACTGCACTAAATGTAAATAGTCTAGAAGATAACAGGAACGGATCTAGCTGAACACTGTGAGCAGGACGCACTGCACTAAATGTAAATAGCAGGAACGGATCTAGCTGAACACTGTGAGCAGGACGCACTGCACTAAATGTAAATAGCAGGAACGGATCTAGCTGAACACTGTGAGCAGGACGCACTGCACTAAATGTAAATAGCAGGAACGGATCTAGCTGAACACTGTGAGCAGGACGCACTGCACTAAATGTAAATTGCAGGAACGGATCTAGCTGAACACTGTGAGCAGGACGCACTGCACTAAATGTAAATAGTCTAGAAGATAACAGGAACGGATCTAGCTGAACACTGTGAGCAGGACGCACTGCACTAAATGTAAATAGCAGGAACGGATCTAGCTGAACACTGTGAGCAGGACGCACTGCATTAAATGTAAATAGTCTAGATAGAAGATAACAGGAACGGATCTAGCTAAACTGAATACAGTGTATATATATATATGCAACACCTGGGATGCATATATATACACAATACACTGTAAGTGCAGCTAACTGACTGACTGTTCTGCCTAATCTATCTAACTCAAATCAAATGACACTGTCTCTCTCTCTCTCTATCTCTCAGCACACCGGAACACACACTACACAGGGCCGCCGTGCAGGCGGCCTTATATAGTGTGGGGTGTGTACTAAATCCCCTGAGCCATAATTGGCCAAAGCCACCCTGGCTTTGGCCAATTACAGCTCTCTCTACTGACGGCGCTGTGATTGGCCAAGCATGCGGGTCATAGTGCATGCTTGGCCAATCATCAGCCAGCAATGCACTGCGATGCCGCAGTGAATTATGGGCCGTGACGCGCCACACGAATTTAGCGCGAACGGCCCATAACGTTCGCAATTCGGCGAACGATCGAACAGCCGATGTTCGAGTCGAACATGGGTTCGACTCGAACACGAAGCTCATCCCTAGTCACAGTACATGTTGGCATTCATGGTTCCCTCAATGAACTGTGGCTCAACAGTGCCGGCAGCACTCATGCAGCCACAGGACATGACACTCCCACCACCATGCTTGACTGTAGGCAAGACACACTTGTCTTTGTACTCCTCATCGGGTTGCCACCACACACACTTGACACCATCTGAATCAAATAAATTTATCTTGGTCTCATCAGACCACAGAACATGGTTCCAGTAATCCATGTCCTTAGTCTGCTTGTCTTCAGCAAACTGTTTGCGGGCTTTCTTGTGCATACTCTTTGGAAGAGGCTTCCTTCTGGGACGACAGCCATGCAGACCAATTTGATGCAGTGTGCGGCGTATGGTCTGAGTACTGACAGGCTGACCCCCCACCCCTTCAACCTCTGCAGCAATGCTGGCAGCACTCATACATCTATTTCCCAAAGACAACCTCTGGATATGACGCTAAGCATGTGCACTCAACTTCTTTGCTCAACCATGGCGAGGCCTGTTCCGAGTGGAACCTGTCCTGTTAAACCGCTGTATGGTCTTGGCCACCATGCTGCAGCTCAGTTTCAGGGTCTTGGCAATCTTCTTATAGCCTAGGCCATCTTTATGTAGAGCAACAATTTTTTTTTTTCAGATCCTCAGAGAGTTCTTTGCCATGAGGTGCCATGTTGAAGTTCCAGTGACCAGTATGAAAGAGTGAGAGCGATAACACCAAATTTAACATACCTGCCCCTCATTCACACCTGAGACCTTGGAACACTAATGAGTCACATGACACCGGGGAGGGAAAATGGCTAAGTGGGCCCAATCTGGACATTTTCTCTTAGGGGTGTACTCACTAGCGGTTTAGACATTAATGGTTGTGTGTTTTTTTGAGGGGACAGCACATTTTACATTGTTGTACAAGCTGCACAGTCACTATTTTATAGTGTAGCAAAGTGTAATTTCTTTAGTGTTGTCACATGAAAAGATATAATAAAATGTTTACAAAAATGTGAGGGGTGTACTCACTTTTGTGAGATACTGTAGGTCAAATCATTGAACCAAACTTGTAGGACTAGTACACAAGCAGGCTAAAATGTAAGGCCTGCATGATTGGGTTGGGGTAATGTGGGGCCTAAAAGAGTTAGGGTTTAGCAGTATATATTATTAGGAGGTCCGGTCCTTACCTGATTGCTTAATGAGAGCCAAGAAGGAGAGGGTTCCCATGTGTTGGTGGTGGACATGTGAATTCTGGGGTCAGTCAGAGACACCGAATGAAGACTCCCACCATCATAGCCCACTATTTTTGGGTTCTTGATCATTTTGGGGTTGAATTTCTCATGGCAGCTTGGTGGGCAATAGGGCCTTTGAAGGTGATTGTTTGAATAAGTTATTGTGGCATTGGGGAACTTGTCATAGGTATAGAGTCCCTTCTTATTTATTTTTTGTCAAAATGACAATGACTTGCTATGTCTGGAAGTATGGTATAGCCCTTAGAACCTTTAAGTAGGGAGGGCAGACTAAGGTTATTGTTCAATACTTTGTGGTCCTTCAAAATCTTTTTACCCTTGATTTAGTGTTATTTATTAAGGTGGTTTGTACTTGCTATGTTCTTTTTTTTCCATAATTTTTGATAATAAAAGTCTGTTGTGGCCAGAAAAATCCAGACTGATAGTTTAATGCAGTGGTGGTCAGCATGGCACCCTCATGGACAGCTAAAAAGATTATTGGTGTGCTGAGACAGACCCTGCCAAGTGGCAATGCAGACACCATTAACCACAGCTCAAGGAACCCCTAGCAACCTCTAAAGGAACACTAGGGTTATTCATAACCCTGGTTGAAAATGACAGGTGTAGGATGTTTTAATTTGGGAATGGTTAAAGGAGAATGTTATACAGCTAGACTAATGCCTCTGCTATACTCTAGTCACAGCCGTTATGGTGAGCCCCTTGTTGACATTGTTTTACTAAAATCTGTCTGTCTTTATTACAGTGCTATGTGTTTCTTGTACCTAGAACCACAGGTGGTGTTCATGCTCGAAGGTACGGAGGTAGTCACCATAATTTACTAAATGCCATTGTACTGTTTCTGAAACAATTTTGCTGAATTTTCTTGGGTAAAGAAGGCAACTTATGCTGTAACACTTAGGAAGAGAAGTCTGTCAGGAGTCTGCATTTAAAAAATTTAAATAAAAAAAATCTCAATGTAAATATTAATTACCATTTACCTTTGCTTAGAGCAGCAGGGTTGGCTGGAAATATAGGACGTCTTTTCTACTACAGGTTACACATGGACCACCGGCCGGAAAGGTTTTAGCTCCAAGTTGCTGTTAAAAAGAAACAAAAGGGCATAGAGGTAACAGAATTAAATATACAAAAGTAATCTGCTGGGTGTTGTGCCAAGGAAGTGCCAGGCTGTTTTCTGCAACCAGTTTAGCAAAGCCCACCTGACAGTCTATTATTTACCTAGAGCACCTGCATGGAAAGCATTCTGTGGGTGTCATTGTAAGTTCACTGGCCACTAATGTAAAACTCAAACTACAGTATTATTACAGTTAGGGGTCCGTTATAACATTATGTCCTCTTCCATCCAGTTTCAGTAAAACAACTTATACATAAGGATACTTCCACCACAAACATTCATGGTAATTACTGGATCTTCACAATATGCATAACAGGTTTTTAAGGCTATTTTTGAATCTTAGGAATTGTATTTATGTGGTATTGGAAAAGGAGATTTATGATGACATTTTCCACTACTAGATCTCATATGGTGTGACAATTTAACCACTTGCTTACTGGGCACTTAAATCCTCTTCCTGCTCAGGCCAATTTTCAGTCATAGTCACACTTTGAATGACAATTGCGCAGTCATGCTATACTGTACCCAAATGCAATTTTTATCATTTTTTTCACACAAATAGAGCTTCCTTTTGGTTGTATTTAATCATTACTGGGGTTTTTATTTTGTGCTAAGCCAACAAAAAAAGACTGAAATAAAAAAAAAAAAAAAAAAAAACAGTTTTCATAGTTTGTTATAAAACAGGTAATTTTTCTCCTTCAATTTTAAAGGGTGCCGCAACTGAAAAAAGGTTGAGAAACACTGGCTTAGTGGTTCAACATTTACAAAATTATTCGGATTACCATTCAAAAGATCTCTGGCCATCAATACATAGTGCTAGGTACCACAGAGAGAGGTCACTGGGGACTTATCAAAACTTTGCTGTAGGCCATATCATTGAGCACAAGGAAATCGGGACACGTCTACAAGTTGTTGTCTACAAGCTCATAATAATTCCGTTTTCAAGCTTCTAATACAAAACAATTCGGAGATTCCCAGCACAGCTTCTTTCTGTTGGTTTTAAGTTGAAGTGCAGCTATTTTCATTTTCATTAATATTTAAAGCTTGTCTTTATCTCCAAGGCACACTGATATATAATGATTGAATAAAATTGTCTGGGGAAGTTGGCAGGAAAAGTTAAAAGGTATTTAGTTGTAATGTTACAGAGTGATCGATCATTTGGATTGGAGTTGGGTGTCTGGTAAATAAGACTTTCCAAAAGAAAGTGTCTGCGGACATGTCTAAGTTCCAAATAACTTTCTGTAGCTGAGAATAACTAATGGTTCATTTTTTATTTAAGGTGCGCTTCAGTTAAACTTCAAAATTTAAGCTGACTCTGGGACACAGTCTACTTGCTGAGTGGCTTGAATTTTCATTCTGACATCTAGTCACCTGGCTTAATCACAAGCTGGATACCAAATAAAGTTCTGGGATACCTAAAGCAAGCCGGTTCAATTATACAGTGCCTTGAAAAAGTATTGATACCCCTTGAAATGTTCCACATTTTGTTATGTTACAACCAAAAACTTAAATGTATTTTATTGGGATTTTATGTGATAGACCAACACAAAGTGGCACATAATTGTGAAGTTGAAGGAAAATGATAAATGGTTTTCCAAAACCAAAAAAGTGTGGCATGCATTTGTATTCAGCCCCCTTTACTCTGATACCCCTAACTAAAATTTAGTGGAACCCATTACCTTCAGAAGTCACCTAATTAGTAAATAGAGTCCACCTGTGTATAATTTAATTTCAGTATAAATGCATCTGTTCTTTGAAGCCCTCAGAGGTTTCTTAGAGAACCTTCGTGAACAAACAGCATTATGAAGGCCAAGGAACACACCAGACAGGTCAGGGATAAAGTTGTGGAGAAGTTTAAAGCAGGGTTAGGTTATAAAAAAATATCCCAAGCTTTGAACATCTCACGGAGCTATGTTCAATCCATCATCCGAAAATGGAAAGAGTATGGCACAACTGTAAACCTACCAAGACATGGCCGTCCACCTAAACTGATAGGCCGGGCAAGGAGAGCATTAATCAGAGAAGCAGCCAAGAGGCCCATGGTAACTCTGGAGGAGCTGCAGTGATCCACAGCTCAGGTGGGAGAATCTGTCCACAGGACAACTATTAGTCGTGCCCTCCACAAATCTGGCTGTTATGGAAGAGTGGCAAGAAGAAAGCCGTTGTTGAAAGAAAGCCAAAAGAAGTCCTATTTTCAGTTTGCAAGAAGCCATGTGGGGAACACAGCAAACATGTGGAAGAAGGTATGATTAAGAGACATCCACAAAAAAGACTTGTAGCTGTAATTGTAGCAAAAGGTGGTTCTACAAAGTATTGACTCAGGGGGGCTGAATACAAATGCACCCCATACTTTTCATATATTTATTTCAGCACTGACAGGGGAAAGGACCCCTCACTGGACCCGTACACTTTGAGGGTTTTTAATAGGAGCCTACCATTATGGGATTGCCCTTGGGCACTAATCCTTCAGGCACACAGCTGGCTGGCCATTGGTTCGATTGAACTTTTTTTCCCTAGTTGGCTCACCCTTTACATGTTCTTGATATCGGTAACCCACTACACGTATGATTCTCATATAGCCATGGCCTGGCATATACGAAAACACGTTATCTGATCATAGGGTCTATGGGTGCTATCTGAACACAGAATCATTCCGTGGGAATCCATATATGTACAAAATACCTACAACTCTCAAATCCCTGATGAAGGTACCAGAATACCGGAAACGCGTCGGGTATCGGGGCACACCACCCCCGTGAGAGTATATCTATCTTTTTCACCCTGTATACATTTTTTGATCTGATTCTGTATTTATTGAGTATGGAATGACTTTTTATCTTGTATGTTATAGACGCTTCTACGTCTTTTTTAAGTATTTCTGTAAAATTAATTTTTTCTTCTAAGAGGTGGTGGCCTGTTAAAGTCCCATTTAAGGGGGATCTCTTTTTCTATGGTTCATTTTGCAAGGGATGAGACCACCACACTCTACATTTGTTATGTTGGAAGCCCCCTGTCTTGTCTATTTATTTTGTAAAACATTTTGAAAAAAAGAAAAACATTTATCATTTTCCTTCCACTTCACAATTATGTGCGACTTTGGGTTGGTCTATCACATAAAATCCCAATAAAATACATTTTTACATTTTTGGTTGTAACATGACAACATGTGGAACATTTCAAGAGGTATGAATACTTTTTCAAGGCACTGTATGTAAAGCCATGCAATGAACTTTTCATATTGATCACTTTTGGTTTGTTTGTCAGCTGCAGCTGATTCATTCACCTATTTTCTTCAAATGATTATAATCATTTTTTATATTAGTTCGATAAGTGCAACAAAATATTTATTAATGCCGCCACATGAGAAAAGGGAAGGTATTCTGTATTCTTATAACACGTCCTGTCCCCAATAGATGCAGTACAGTAAGTGAGTGTTGTCATCTAAGACAGTGTTACTGGCAGGATGTGTTACTGGCAGGATCGCCAGGCAAAAATAGGGGAGAAAAGCCTGAACAAAATTGAAAAGTTAAAGTTAGTTCACCTTTTCAGAAAAAAAAGAAAGGGTGAGCTAACCCCCTATACCCTCCTTTTTTGGGGGGTAGGGAAACAATCACCCTCCCTCCCCCGAGCGAACAGTGGCACCCCCCCCCCCCGCTCGCTGTCTGCCGGTTGGTCTAGCACTTACCCCCCATCTAGGTGGCAGGTGGTGGATCGCGGGTGTTGCGCAGCGGACAGAGGCACCTGTGTCCTCTCTTCCATCACGGCGGCTTCCGCCGTGCATGTCCTCTCCTCCTCCTAGGTGTCCAATAGGATCACCTGTCCTTTCAGCCAATTGGGTGACGAGTCTCAAGACGCGCTTCCTGATTGGCCGGGAGGGGGACCAGTGTTACAATAGCAAAAATGTATTCGCTTTTGTCACACAGGTAAGTGGACTCGGATAGCATTTTCTGCGCCCCGAGCCCACCCTATTTTGAAGCCTATTAGAGCCTCTGGCTTACAATAAAGAGGACCTGTCATGCTTAGTTATATTACAGGGGATGTTTGCATTCCTTGTAATAGGCAAAAAAGTGATCAGAAAAATATTTTTAAAGGGACAGTGTAAAAATAAAAAATAAAAAGTAAAATAAATAGGAAAAAAGAAAAAAAAACATTAAATTGCCCGTCCCTCTGAGCTTGCGCGCAGAAGCGAACGCATATATAAGTCGCGCCCACATATGTAAATGGTGTTCAAACCACACATGTGAGGTATTGCTGCGATCGTTAGAGTGAGAGCAATAATTCTAGCAAAAGACCTCCTCTGTAACTCTAAACAGGTAACCTGTGAAATTTTTTCAAGCGCTGCCTATGGAGATTTTTAAGTACCATAGTTTGTCGCCATTCCACGAGCGTGACATGTTAGGTATCTATTTACTCTGCGTAACATCATCTTTCATATTATAGAAAAAAAATTGGGATAACTGTACCTTTTTTTTTTTTAATTCATTAAAGCAGGGGTCTTCAAACTATGGCCCTCCAGTTGTTCAGGAACTACAATTCCCATCATGCCTAGTCATGTCTGTGAATATCAGAGTTTTACAATGCCTCATGGGATGTGTAGATCTGCAACAGCTGGAGGACCGTAGTTTCAGGATTCCTGCATTAAACTGTATTTTTTCCCAAAAAATTGCATTTGAAACACCGCTGCGCAAATACAGTGTGACATAAAATATTGCAACGACTGCCATTTATTTCTCTAGGGTCTTTGCTAATTAATATATATATATATATATATATATATATATATATATATATATATATATATATATATATATATATATATATATATATATAAAATGTTTGGTGGTTCTAAGTAATTTTCTAGCAAAAAAATACCATTTTAAACTTGTAAACAACAAATGTCAGAAAAAGACCTGGTCCTTAACTGGTTAACATCCTCCAGTATCACATTTCTTTGCGGCTCTCTTGACATAAGCAAGCAAGGGTGACCAAGACCAAGGAGAACGATTGTAGCCACCCTCATGATACTTTTATATACACAACATTTCCAGGTCCCAATGTAACAAAATGACTTTCAATTTGTCAAACTACTTCACACTGATTTTTTTTCTTATACCCATTTTCTCGTGGCTTCAAAATTTCCGGAAATTTTACATCTCTAGGCAAAGACACCTACCAGATCCCAAGCCAGACACCGCCAGAAGGCAGGGACGGCGAGATTGGGATCCCCTGCATGTGAGTGCAGGGATCAGTACAAAGGGGCACTGCAGCAAAAACAAAAAAAAAAGGAACATAGGCAAGGATTAAAAAGTAAAGAAGCAGAATACTCAGGAAGGAATTACAGTCAGGTCCATAAATTTTGGGACATTGACACAGTTCTAATCTTTTTGGCTCTATACACCTCCACAATGAATTTGAAATGAAACAAACAAGATGTTCTTTAACTGTAGACTTTCAGCTTTAATTCGAGGGTATTTACATCCAAATCAGGTGAACGGTGTAGGAATTACAACAGTTTGTATATGTGCCTCCCACTTTTTAAGGGACCAAAAGTAATGGGACAATTGGCTGCTCAGCCGTTCTATGGCCAGGTTTGTGTTATTCCCTCATTATCCCATTTACAAGGAGCATATAAAAGGTCCAGAGTTCATTTCAAGTGTGCTATTTGCATTTGGAATCTGTTGCTGTCAACTCTCAATATGAGATCCAAAGAGCTGTCACTATCAGTGAAGCAAGCCATCATTAGGCTGAAAAAACAAAACAAACCCATCAGAGAGATAGCAAAAATATTAGGTGTGGCCAAATCAACTGTTTGGAACATCCTTAAAAAGAAAGAACGCACCGTTGAGCTCAGCAACACCAAAAGAAACGGAAGACCACAGAAAACAACTGTGGTGGATGACCTAAGAATTCTTTCCCTGGTGAAGAAAATACCCTTCACAACACTTGGTCAGATCAAGCACACTCTCCAGGAGGTAGGTGTATGTGTGTCAAAGTCAACAATCAAGAGAAGACTTCACCAGAGTGAATACAGAGGGTTCACCACAAGATGTAAACTATTGGTGAGCCTCAAAAACAGGAAGGCCAAATTAGAGTTTGCCAAACAACATCTAAAAAAACCTTCGCAGTTCTGGAACAACATCCTATGGACAGATGAGACCAAGATCAACTTGTACCAGAGTGATGGGAAGAGAAGAGTATGGAGAAGGAAAGGAACTGCTCGTGATCCAAAGCATACCACCTCATCAGTGAAGCATGGTGGTGGTAGTGTCATGGTGTGGGCATGTATGGCTGCCAATGGAACTGGTTCCCTTGTATTTATTGATGATGTGACTGCTGACAAAAGCAGCAGGATGAATTTTGAAGTGTTTCGGGCAATATTATCTGTTCATATTCAGCAAAATGCTTCAGAACTCATTGGACGGTGCTTCACAGTGCAGATGGACAATGACCCAAAGCATATTGCGAAAGCAACCAAAGAGTTTTTTAAGGGAAAGAATTTGAATGTTATGCAATGGCCAAGTCAATCACCTGACCTGAATCCGATTGAGCATGCATTTCACTTGCTGAAGACAGAACTGAAGGGAAAATGTCCCAAGAACAAGCAGGAACTGAAGACAGTTGCAGTAGAGGCCTGGCAGAGCATCACCAGGGATGAAACCCAACGTCTGGTGATGTCTATGTGTTCCAGACTTCAGGCTGTAATTGACTGCAAAGGATTTGCAACCAAGTATTAAAAAGTGAAAGTTTGATGGATGATTGTTAATCTGTCCCATTACTTTTGGTGCCTTAAAAAAGTGGGAGGCACATATACAAACTGTTGTAATTCCTACACCGTTCACCTGATTTGGATGTAAATGCTCTGAAATTAAAGCTGAAAGTCTGCAGTTAAAGCACATCTTGTTAGTTTCAAATCCATTGTGTTTGTGTATAAAGCCAAAAAGATTAGAATTGTGTCTATGTCCCAATATTTATGGACCTGACGGTAGATACACTGTTGAAAGTGGTTTACAAAACGGAGCGTTTAACCACTTTAATACCGGGCACTTCCACCCCCTTCCTGCCCAGGCCAATTTTCAAGTTTCAGCGCTGTCACACTTTGAATGACAATTGCGCAGTCATGCAACACTGTACTCAAATGACATTTTTATCAATATTTTCACACAAATAGAGTTTTCTTTTGGTGGTATTTAATCATTGCAGGGTTTTTTATTTTTTTTGCTAAAAAACGAAAAAAGACCGAAAATTTTGAAAACAAAATTTTTCTTAGTTTCTGTCAGTACATTTTGCAAATAGGTAATTTTTCTCCTTCACTGATGTGCACTGATGAGGTGGCACTTATGGGCACTGATGAGGTGGCACTGATGGGCACTGATAGGTGGCACTGATATGCAGCACTGATGAGCACTGATAGGCCGCACTAATGAGCACTTATAGGTGGCACTGATGGGCACTGATAGATGGCACTGATAGGTGGCACTAGTGGGCACTGATAGGTGGCTAAGATAGGTGACACTGGTGGGCACTGATGCGCAGCACTGATGGACGGGCACTGATGGGCACTGAAAGGCAGCACCGACTGGCATCACTAATGGGCACTGATTGGTGTCACTGATGGGTACTGCTGGGGCTGTACTGTAATCAGGGCAGAGATGATCTGTGCCCTGATTACCTGTACAGGTCTCCCCTGCGAGGAGATGCTGCTGATCATCTCTCCTCGCCACACACTCTTTCAGTGTGAGCTGAGGAGAGCATGTGATTAGACACAGCCGATCACGTGAGTAAAGAGCCGCGTCATCAGCTCTTTATCGAAATCGGGGTTGCGCCGTGTCCTAGGAGCTGCGGTTCTGGGGTGCTGTCATATGACGTCGTCCTAGAATGAGAGTGCCACCCCGCTGCCATAATTTTACTATACGACGGGCTGCAAGTGGTTAATATCGTGTTAAACCCCCTTAATTACAAAGGAAAGCTATTTTTTGTATAATTAAAAAAAGAAACAAAAAAAAGCTTGCTCTTGTAACATAATGAATTCCATGTAGACTGTAAGAGTTTAAAAAAAAATTACAAAAACCATACACCACCCGTGCACTTGCCATCTTAAATGTGTTTTGTGCAGCAAAACTCCCTAGCTGTCACGGCCCCTTTGATGGGTGATAAATGAACATTTGCCATGACTCACTGGTGCTCTGTCGATCTCTGCGGCCAGAATGTGGATTTTCTACCCTATTCAGCACAAATCTTGACAGATGAGGCAAAAACCCAGCAGACACATGGGAGGTTAGACTATTTTACATCATTTACATCAAACTCTAAATGACAGTTTGCAATGTAATCTTGTTCTACAAGTGACTGCGTTTAATCCTTTCCTGCCACGCGGTCCGCATCATTGTGTGCGGCAGCTCAGCTCTCATAAGACCGAACATGACATACGTACAACTAGATTACATTGTTTATTTCGTCGGCGTGCGGTGTGACAATTCGGGTTGTGGACTCTGTTGAGAAAAGTAACTGCCGCAAAAAACGGCTTAAGGCTCAAGAGTATGATTAACCACTTGTCTACCAAGGTACGTTTATAAACGGCACGGTAGACAAGTGGACAAATCAAGTTTGCTGCTGCTGCAGTGGGAGCTTGGTACCGGTTTTAACAGCCAGCAAAGGGCTTTGAGATAAAAGTAATCTGAGTGGATCTAGAATCGCCTGGTCACTTTTATAGGGCTCTCAAAGTGCACCCCTCCACCAGCAGTACCCGTGGTGGAAAGGGAAAGCTTGGGAAACTGCTCATACAAAGAGTGCAGGAGATTCTGGTAGTCAGGAGACAATTAACAGGTGGTCGGTTTACATTTGACCACGCATAGAGGAGAGTGGGCCGTGTCCGTGTCTGCTCTGCATAAGCGGGGATCAGCAGACAGATCCCCTGTTGAGCAAGAAGATCGCAGGCAGAGTCCGCCCCGTGTGAAAGGAGCCTAAAAATGTACATAAATTTAACAGCCGTAAATGGACCGTTTCTATTTACATCTGTTCAGATCTATTAGACCTGAATTGATAAAAAACCTGAGATATATAAGAGAATATCGTGATATCATACTCATTTTTATGATTGTCAACTGCCAAATCTGGTCAAATCTGTCAACTGTCAAATCTGGTGTCAACTGCAGAGGTACCCACTTTGTGCACACCTTCCAATACCAAGTCTTCCACCATCTGTCATGGTTATGCAATAGAGTTTGTTTGTCAGCTTACCTGTCTCCATGTGTTCATCTCCAAAGACCAGCTGTCTCTCACCTGACTGCTTTTATTAACTCTCCTCTAGCATGGCTCCACAACAGCTCCTATCAGAGAACTCTATATTACCCTCTGCACTGCAGGTCGGCCCTACTGATCAACCTTTGTGTGTTTGGCTTCCTGTTCCTGCCTGCCGTGTGTGCTACGTTTATTTCTGTTACCGACCTTGGCGTGTTCTATACTATTTCTGTCTGCTCCTGACCCTGACCTTTTGGCGTGTCCCCGACTATCCCTGTTTGCCTGTGACCCTGAACCTTGGCGTGTACTCTGTTGTCCTTGTCTGCTTGTGGCCCTGACCTTGGCTTATTCCTTTACTATCCCTATCCTTCTGTTGCCTACTGTGGGTGTGAGCTGGGGGACAATGGGGGTCGCGACCTGGAGCCAGTTGCAGCCCAGTCCATCCTCACCACTGGAGGCTCTGGTGAACACCTGCTGGCTCTTAGACTCAGCGCCCCAGGAAATCCTACGCTCTAACCCCGGTGGGATCCGTGTTGGTGTTCCTGCCTTCCTTATACCCGGACTCCCATCCGCAGCAGTCAGCCGTAGGGTCCACTACCTTGCGGTGCACTCCTGATCCCAACAGTGTGCTTCTGTCACCTAGCCTCAAGGTGACCTGATACCATCTTCTGTATGACAAAAGTGGCCACAGTCCAGTGGTGCAGTAAGCTCACACATTGTGACTTGTCTATCCATGGCATATTCAAGATGAGGTCTTACTAATAATTTGTACAGGGGTAAATGATATCTCTCTCTCTGAAGTCCATACCTCTCTTAATACAAGAAAGGATTTTGCTTGCTTTGGAAACCACAGCTTGGCATTGCATGCTATTACGCTTATGATCTACCAAAACCCCCAGATCCTTCTCCACTACGGATTCCCCCAGTTATACTCCCCCTAGAATGTATGGTGCATGCATATTCTTAGCTCCCAAGTGCATAACTTTACATTTATCAACATTAACCACTTTGGAAGATTTGCCCCCTTCTTAATGACCATGTCATTTTTTGCGATACAGCACTGCATCGCTTTAACTGACAATTGCGTGGTCATGCGACATTGTACCCAAACAAAATTTATGTCCTTTTTTTCCCACAAGTTGAGCTTTCTTTTGGTGGTATTTGATCACCTCTGCAGTTTTTATTTTTTGTGCTATAAACAAAAAAAAGCGACAATTTTGGAAAAAAAAAAAACAATATTTTTTACTTTTTGCTATAATAAATATCCCCGGGGGGCGTGGCCAAGATAGCGGACTGAGCAGACGTGCTTCTTGAGCTCTCCTGGAGTGTGATCCGACTATTACATCCGTACATTGTGACTGCGTGGATCACCAAGATCCTGGCACATCTGGATGCCTTCTAAATCATTTGGGAGTCAGAAGCGGGGTAAGAAACTGAAATTTCCTCCAGAGGCCTTGGCGGAATCCACTCCGGTCTCCAGCGGCCCTGTTTCCCCTGTACGCCTTCACAATATGGCGTCTCAAACTGACCACGAGGAGGACTCTGCTCATACAACTCCGGTATACCAGAAGTTATGGCAGCTATTAGCTCTTGTCAATCCGCCCTCACATTGAAGATTGAGGAGGTACAATTAGATGCGGGCTTAATCCGACAGGATTTGGATAAAATCCGGTCTCGTGTAATGGAAACGGAGCGGCGTGCGGGGGAGGTGGAGGACACAGTTGCTGACCATGCGGCATCCATTAGGACTGCAAACTAAAGTTCGGGCGTTGGAATATAGAGCGGAGGACGCTGAGAACAGGAGCCGCCGGAACAATCTGCGGATAGTAGGACTCCCGGAGGGGGTGGAGGGCAGGTCCCCCGATTGTTCACAGAGGAACTCCTGCGCTCCCTGCTGCCAGCGGCCCAGCTCTCCCCGTACTTTGCTGTGGAGCTGGCCCATTGTGTTCCACCCAGGCCGGGACCGGAGGGAGCCCCACCCCGCACACATATACTGCGGCTACTAAATTTCAGGGATCTCGATGAGCTACTTAGGGCTGCCCGAGTGGCTGGCGTACTCCCCTATCGCAATGGCAAGCTACTAATATTCCCGAACTACACGATGGAAACCCAGAGACAGCGCAGATCATTTGACGGTGTGAAAGCAGCTCTGCGCGCCAAAGGAATCAAATACAGTGTCATGTTTCCGGCCAAGCTGAGGGTGGTGGATGGTGAGACTGTACATTTCTTCATAATAAATATCCACCCCAAAAATTGAAAAAACATAATTTCTTCATCAGTTTAGGCCGATATGTATTCTTCTACATATTTTTGGTAAAAAAAAAAAAAAAAAGGCAATAAGTGTATATTGATTTGTTTGCGCAAAAGTTATAGCGTCTATAAAATAGGGAATATATTTATGGCATTTTTGTAATTTTTTTGATTTTTTACTAGTAATGGCGGTGATCTGCGATTTTTAGCAGCATTGCAACATTGCGGCAGACAGATCGGACACGTTTTACACTTTTTTGAGACCATTGGCATTAATACAGCGAACAAAGCTAAAAATAGCCACTGATTACTGTGTAAATGTCACTGGCAGGGAAGGGGTTAACACTAGGTGGCAATCAAGGGGTTAAGTTTGTTCCTTGGGAGGTGTTGCTAACTGTGGGGGGGGGTGGACTGCCTGGGAGTAGAGAGATCGCTGTTCCTGATCACTAGGAACAGACGATCTCTCTCTCCTCCCCTGACAGAACGGGGATCTGTTTGTTTACACAGATGCCCGTTCTGCCTGTCTCTGGAGCGATTGTGGGTGGCCGGCGAACATAGAGTTTAGCGGACCCTCTGGTTGGCTCCCCCGCCCACAAATCGGCATGTACGCGCCTGACGTACAATGAGGGCGTTTCGCACAGTGGAGCCAACTTGCCACAGTACAACTGCTGTGGGCGGTCCGAAACTAGTTAAACCTCATTTGCCACATAGTTGCCAAATTAAACAGTACATTGAGGTCGGCTTGTAAGTTGGAGACGTCCTATAAGGATGTTCTTCCACTGCATAGCTTAGTGTCATCTGCAAAGAATGCACTGTATGACAAAAGTGGCCACAGCCCAGTTGTGCAGCAACCTCACACATTGTGACTCGTCTGCCCATGAGAATCAATTAATTTACTGACAATTCATGGCAGTAGTCACAGTTGATGGTTTCCCACTTCAATGCTGGTTTCCCCTTCTTTAAACTTCTTCATCTATCTGTGCTAATTGCACTTGTCATTGGTGTAATCTTCCTAAACCTTCTGTAGTCTTCTGTGGATGGCGGAAGGCCTGCACCACTCCTTCTTCAAGAACTCAATGACAGCACGTTGCCTCTGCTTGGAATCTATTTGTAGCACTGCCATCTTGAGGGCTGCAAGATAAAACAATACCCCCCTGGTTGCCCTGACCCTGTGAGTTCTCTGTTGAGATGACACCCTGGATTCATACATTTTCCCTCTCAAATGACAACAATAAGAAGGAAATACACAGAGTTGATTAAATCAGCAACATTTATTTAATGAGATGGAAGGGAAAAGAATCAGAGTCAAACTCAAGTTTGCACTTTAAAACTTTGTCTCACACAGAAACATCACCTATAGCTAAATAACAATCACTTATGAGATTCGAACATGTAGCAGGGAATACTTTAATCCCTGTGCTCAACTAAGTGCATATAATGTCTATGTGAACGGGTTACAGTAGAGCAGAGGAATGGCTCTCATGAGTGTCAGACCCCTCTCTACCACTCTTTAACATACAAATGCAGAACAGTAAATAACAAATACAACTTCTATCAAAAGAACTGTGTTGCAATTGAACCTGCTCTTTCAGAGAGTTCTTGGTGATTTATAACTCTATGAGCCTTAATGAAATAAATCCTTGAAGTGAGGAGGGAGGTGATAGTAGTCCTGAGTTGCTGTATGGCAATCCTGTTGATCTTCAGCTAGCTTTTTGATGTTTGATGGCATGCAAAGAAACTTTGGATGATAAAACAGAGTAACTGCCCAATAAGTTGAGAATAAACAGCCAACAATCTTCTTGGGTAAATTAAACTGTACTTGGATTCCCAGTGATCACTGACTTAAAGATGTTATATTTTGTGGATTTACAAGCGACACCAACGAAAACAAAGATGTCTGTATATAGTGTCTATGATGTTTAATCTAGATCCTTAATATTAAAGCTGACAAGGAATGCAGGAAACAGTAATGTCTATATACAGTGTCTATAAGGCTGGGCTGTTGCCAGCTCACTACACTTGGACAGGAGATGATGATGGTTATAAGGAAGATGATGATGAACGCACCATGGCTCTACCGAATCTGATACCACTGCAGGAAGGATGGAATAGGAGCGGCCTCCAAGCTGCCGCCAAACAGCTAAAGGAAGCTATCTGCAGGTGTTTCTCCAGATATCCGCTGGATAATTCTGCAAAGCAGGCGGCGACTCAGCTGCAGCTCACCCCACAACGGATTCCCTGCATACAGATTCACGCCGGGTCCCAAGAGAGCAGGCTAGGCCTCAATCCCTCCCTCTTATAGTCATTCCCAGCAGTCTGCTCTTCCCCATCATCCAGCTGGAAGTTGTAGTTCCACATCACTCAGCCAGAGGGCAAATCCTATCTGTACGGACTACATGTCCCAAGATAGTTTGCTCTTAGCTTGTCTCTGATCAAGAAGGTAACAGGTCAGCATCAACTCAACACTAGAGGGAAACAGCTCCCCCTGGAACAATGCCATACAATGTCTCCTGATTGCAGGGATAAGTAGATATCCAGCTCCTGGCTGCATATTATTTACTTGCAATGAAAAAGAAGAAAAAAAAGAGTTACTATAGAGCAAGAGTTATTTTACCGACATGTGAAATTTGAAATTTGAACAACCTGTGAGTTGATAAAAAAGTTATGCCGACTGTATCTTTTGTTACAAGTACTTACAATCATGGACGTTCAGCATCATATGCGGGTGTTAACATAGATCTAGATCTAGTCCCTGGGTGGGACCATTTACTGGAGGAAGGGGGGCGCAGTAGAAGTGCCGATGTACCGGCTGCACTACATATAAAATAACAGGTGCCGAGTGTGCTCCTGCACCCGGCACATGCCTGAGACCAGCCCAACCCTGCCCTTCACTTCCCTGTCAGGCAGAGTAATCTCCGCCCGACAGGCGCTTCCTAGTCCCGGCCAGCGTGACGCCACTGAGAGGCTAGCCTGGAGGCGGGATGGGAAAGGAGCATGGAGTGCTGTCGGAGCCAGAGCTATGACATGGGAGTGCAATCGAGGAGGAGGAACCAAGCAGGGCATCATTACACAAGTAAGCAGATTGCCATCTGCAGATGGCATAATTAACTCTGAATGAGGGGGCGGCTGAGGGAAGTTTGCTTAATTAGCAATGGTTTTGGTAATATGCAGCAGGAAGGGGGTTGATGTACTGTCACTGATGCATTAGTGGCCAGGGGCAGTTAATTACCCCTTTGTGCTGCATTAGTGGCACCAGTGGGTTAATTAACACTGACACTGGCTCCGGTAATGCAGCACAAAGGGGTTAATTAACTGCCACTTGCCACTAATGCTTCAGTGACAGTACAATAAACTAATTGTAAAGGCTTGTTTTTTTTTTTTTTTTTTTAAATAACAAACATGTTATACTTACCTCCTCTGTGTAATGGTTTTGCACAGAGCAGCCACGATCCTCCTCTTCTTGGGTCCCTCTTTCCTGCTTCTGGCCCCTCCCTCCTATTGAGTGCCCCTCAGCCAGCAGCTTCCTATGAGGGCACTGGAGCTGAGTCACAGCTCCCTGTGTCCACTCAGACACAGAACCCAGACCCGGCCCCGCCCCCTCTCTCCCCTGATTGGCTGATTGACTTTGATTGGCAGCCACAGGAGCCAATGGCACTGCTGCTGTGGCTCAGCCAATCAGGAGGAGTGTCCCGGACAGCTTAGACATTCGTGGACATCGCTACAGAGAGATAGGGCTCAGGTAAATAATTAGGGGGTGCTGGGGAGGCTGCTACACACAAAAGGTTTTATTTTTTCATTTTAATGCATAGAATGTATTAAAGTGGATGTAAACCCGAAATTTTTTTTTTTTTTTTTGATGTCATAATGTAGAGTATAAGATTTCCTATCATTTGAGCCCAGTCTTGCCACAAAGACTTAACCCAGCTCCGAGCAATCCTCTTTTATTGTTCAGTGAGATAAAACTTGACAAACAGAGAAAAACTTTGTCAAATCCTCCCCCTTGCTGTGAGTGACAGGTGATTTACGTATCTCGTGCACTAGCCTAAGACATGCATTATTTTTTAATTCCCACCCCCACTCCTTTCTTCAGCAGCTCTGCAAGGATTGGCTGTTCCACACCTCACCATGATTTGTCATGCTGAAGTCATGTGGTTCCTTTCCTGTCTTTTCATTGGATGTTAGAGATCATAGCAGAAGTTCAGTGTAAGAAATACACAGGAGAAAATGCATATTGACAAGAGGAGTGTAGAGGTGGGCGGGGAGTCTACTGACATCACGACTCCATCCACCGAGCTCCACACAACAGACCCACCCACAGAAGCTGCAATTTTTCGGGTCTCATAACAGACAGAGGGGAGACATTTGACAGGTAAAGATACATGCAGGAGGCATGTATATCCTTATAGATAACCCCTATGGCAGTAGTTTAGAAAGGATGACATTGGGTTTACATCCACTTTAAGATAAAAAACCTCTAAAACTCCTTTAACTCCCTTCCTGCTGCATATTACAAATACCATTGCTAATTAACCACTTGCCAACTCGCCGCAGGTGGCAGCTACAGGGTGCATTTCTGGTGCATTTTTCAGGTGCATGCTCCTCCCACCTACTCCCCTGTAATCAGTGGGAGTCTGTCAGCAGATCCCAGCCAATTATTAATGGCTGGGAGCTGCTGATCAGCTGTATCCAATCACCGCCTAGAGCTCTGTATTGACAATCAACACAGCGCTCTGTACAGAGGGAACAATCTTTTTTTTTTTTTTTTTTTGTGCATAGCAGGGAAAAGAAACAAATCAATCAGTAGTAAAAAAGCAGCACACATTATACATTTTTAGACACACAGGTAACCCCTTGATTGCCCCTAGATGTTAACCCCTTCCTAGCTAGTGTCACCCAACTTTGAAGCTGCACAGCACAACATCAGCGCAGCTTGCAAAATTATTTCTTTAACAGAAGTCAATGCAAGCTGCTCTAAAGTTGCCCCCAAGTAGTGCAGGAACCTTTTTCTAAGGCAGAGCGACTTGAGTCACTCTGATTAGAACGGTTTCATTGCACTGAAGGGGGCGTGACTTGTCAGGCGACTAACAAGTTGCCCCAGTGTGAATCTAAGTCGCTGATCGCCACCAACACTAGAATAACAAAAATTTCTAGTATAGATCCCATCGTTTGTAGCTATAGCTTTCACACAAACCAATTAATATACACTTATTGGGATTTTTTTTTTCTTTTTGTACCAAAGACATGTAGCAGGATACATTTTTGCCTAAATATATAAAGATTTTTTTTTCTTTTATTCAGTGTTTTATTGCAGAAAGTAAAAAAATATATTTTTTAAAAAAAATGTCTGTCTTTTTTCATTCATATGATAAAAAGGAGAAAAAAAAACAGTGGTGTGCAAAAAACAAAAACAAAATAAAGCTTTATTTGTGTGAAAAAAAATTATATAAATTCCTTTTGGGTACAGTGTTGCATGACCGCGCAATTACCAGTTAACTGATTCAGCTTCGAAAGATTTGACCCCCTTCCTGACCAGAGCATTTATTGTGATTCGGCAGTGCGTCGCTTTAACTGACAATTGCGCGGTCGTGCGACGTTACACCCAAACATAATTGACGTCCTTTTTTTCCTACAAATAGAGCTTTCTTTTGGTGGTATTTGGTCACCTCTGTGGTTTTTATTTTTTGCGCTATAAACAAAAAAAGAGCGACAATTTTGAAAAAGAAGCAATATTTTTTACTTTTTGCTATAATAAATATCTCCAAAAAATATATAAAAAAAACACATTTTTTCCTCAGTTTAGGCCGATATGTATTCTTCTACATATTTTTGGTAAAAAAAAATGGCAATAAGCGTATATTGATTGGTTTGCGCAAAAGTTATAGTGTCTACAAAATAGGGGATAGATTTATGGCATTTTTATTATTAACTTTTTTTTTATTAGTAATGGCGGCGATCTGCGCTTTTTATCGTGACTGCGACATTATGGCGGACACATCGGACACTTTTGACACTATTTTTGGGACCATTGTCACTTATACAGCGATCAGTGCAATAAAAAAGCACTGATTACTGTATAAATGACACTGGCAGGGAAGGGGTTAAACATTAGGGGACGATCAAGGGGTTAAGTGTGTCCCAGGGATTGAGTCTAACTGTGGGGGGATGGGCTACCACTGACATGACAGCGATCACTGCTTCCGATGACAGCGAGCAGTAGATCCTGGTCATGTCACTAGTCAAAACAGGGAAATGCCTTGTTTACATAGGCATCTCCCCGTTCTACCGCTCCGTGACACAATCGTGGGACACCGGCAGACAACGAGTCCGCGGAAACCGCGAGCACGGTCAAGCTGTACACGGCGGGCGCGCGCGTGCCCACTAACCCTGCAAATTAAAGAGGACATACAGGTACGCCCATTTGCCCACCGCTGCCATTGTGCCGACGTATATCTGCGTGCGTCGGTCGACAAATGGTTAAAGTATCGCATTTCTATATAGAAAAAAATGGACTGGTCATGAAAGGGGCTCATTATCGAATTAAACCCAATTTAATTTGTATTATTTTAAGTCTTTTCTTGTTGTGAAATTGCACTGTCTCTTTTTTTACAGGGGGGGGGGGGCAGTTTTCCATCTTCACCCTGGGCACCGGATGACCTTGTCCCGGCACTGGGGGGGGGGGGGGGGGGACCAAGGAAAGCAAAATGTAAGCAATTAAAATTCAGATTTTTACTTAAATGATCCAGCTTTTCCTAAACTCTAGACCTCAGGTGTAGTGCTTCTCACTTGCCTACAATATTCTGCCCGATTAGAAAGAGACTTTACAATCATGCACTCCATTATATTGTCAAGTAAAAATAGAAGCCATCATTAACTACAGTAAATGCCAGGCGACTCACTTCGCATTACGCGGACCCCCCGAGTCTTGGTCAATTATGTAACAATCTGAATAATCCCAGGCACAGGAACAGTGCGCTTTGTTCTTTTCACACATGCAAGAGTCGTTCTAGTGATTCATTCTCATTTACTAAGGGAATGTTCCACTTTTTATTTATGATATGACAGCAAACTATCCGGTTTATGAGAGCCATAACAAAGAATTTATAAAATGACACGTGTTTACTTTTACAGTTACATTGTTAGTCTGGTTGAAAAAAAAAAAAAAACACAAGTCCATTCAGTTCAACCAATAGAAAGGGAAAAAAATGATACATTCCTATATACACAATTCTATACCCACAGTTGATCCAGTGAAAAAAAAAAAAAAAAAACAGCAAAGCATGATCTAATTTGATTCAGCAGGTGAAAAAAAATTCCTTCCTGATCCCCGAGAGGCAATCAGATATTCCCTGGATCAACTTTACCCATAAATGTTAGTATCCAGTTATATTATATGTATCTAGGAAAGAAATCAGGTCTTTTTTAAAGCAATCTACCAGAACCACCTCCAGAGGGAGTCTATTCTACATTTTCACAGCCCTTACTGTGGAGAAACCTTTCCATATTTAGAGATTAAAATCTTTTTCACCAGACGTAATGAGTTCCCCCTAGTCCTCTGTGATGACCCTAAAGTGAATAACTCAAATCCGAGTTTACTATATGGACCACTTATATATTTGTACATGTTGATCATATCCCCCCTTAATCTCCTCTTCTTAAGAGAGAATACATTGAGTTCCTCTAATCTTTCCTCAAAGCTGAGCTCTTCCATGAGTTTGGTTGCCCTTCTCTGCACTTTCTCCAGTTCTCTGATATCCTTTTTATGAATTGGTTCCCAAAACTGAACTGCATATTCCAGATGAGGTCTTACTAATGATTTGTACAGGGGGGCAAAATGATATCTCTCTCTCTGGAGTCCATACCTCTCTTAATACAAGAAAGGACTTTGCTCGCTTTGGAAACCGCAGCTTGGCATTGCATGTTATTGTTAACCTTAATATCTACCAGAACACCCAGATCCTTCTCCACCATTGATTCCCCCGGTTGTTCAGCCCCTAGTATGTATGATGCATGCATATTCTTAACTCCCAAGTGCATAACTTTACATTTATTTATAAACATTAAGGCCGGGTTCACACCTAGGCTGATTAGATGCGGGTTTCCCCTCATCCAATTTGCATAGCAGGAGAATGTGACTGGATCCCTATGGAGCCAGTTCACATATTTCCGGGGCGGCTGCTGAGTACACTGCACAGAAACGCTGTGCGTCTTTGGCTCCGTTTCAGGGCCGAATTCAGGCAGAGAATCGGCTCTGATTCGTCCCTGAAATGAGGAACAGGGACGCACAGCGCTCCTGTGCGATCCGCAGCGGGTTACAGTGTGAACCCGGCCTAAACCTCATGACTGCTGAGGCGCAATGGGCCTAGGTAGGAATCAACTGTACATAATGGGATAAACTCCCCCCCACATCCTTGCCCCCTCACCCCACTTAATAAAACACACTTATAACCATTAGGTTGGAAAGGGCAGGGCCACAGCTTTATTTAAATTCCAACACATAACATATTAACACTTTAAACCAGTGCTAATCACAGTTGCACTGTGAGCAACAGCCTACTTCCAATTTTCCATCAAGGGTTTAGCCCATTACACTTTTACTTTACTGCTGACAAGGTCAAGAAACCGCAGCAAGCTGTGACATACCAAAAAGAAAAAAGGGGCAGGAGGGTGGGCAGCTCTTCCAGCCACGTTCTTCCAAAAGGCCCATAATTCCCTGGGGCAATAACTTTACTGAGCTCTGGCCCAGCCCCATCCCCCATAGTTTGACCAATCCCGACCATACACCTAAATTGTCCAGCACCTGACCATGTCCCCATCAGTCAAGGTTCTCTTTCCCTATACGGGTTCAGGAGACCTTCATTTACCACCTAGTTACCCAAATAAACAGTGCAATGAGGTTGGCTTGTAAGTTGGAGACATCCTGTAAGGACGTTATTCCACTGCATAGTTTGGTGTCAACTGCAAAGAATGGAATGGTACTTTTAATCCCAGACCCTATATCATTTATAAAGGGATTAAAAAGTAAGGGTCCCAACACTGAACCTTGGGGTACACCACTGATAACCTTAGACCATTCAGAGTAAGAATCATTAACCACTGCAGCCCCGGACCATTTGGCAGCTCAAAGACCAGAGCGTTTTTTGCGTTTTGGCACTGTGTCGCTTAAACTGACAATAGCATGGTCGTGCGACGCTGCACCCAAACAAAATTGATGTCTTTTTTTTCCCCAAAAATAGCACTTTCTTTTGGTGGTATTTGATCGCCTCTGCGGTTTTTATTTTTTGCGCTATAAACAAAAAAAGAGCAACAAAAAAACCGCAGTATTTTTTAATTTTTGCTATAATAAATATCCCCCCAAAATATATAAAAAAAAATGTTTTTCCTCAGTTTAGGCCGATACGTATTCTTCTACATATTCTTGGTAAAAAAAAATCGCAATAAGCGTATATTGATTGGTTTGCACAAAATTTATAGCGTCTACAAAATAGGGGATAGTTTTATGGCATTTTTTTTTAATTTTTTTTTTTAATTAGTAATGGCGGCACTCTACGATTTTTATCGGGACTGCGACGTTATGGCAGACACATCGGATATTTTTGACACATTTTTGGGACCATTGTCATTTATACAGCGATCAGTGTGATTAAAATGCATTGATTACTGTGTTAAAGACACTGGCAGTGAAGGGGTTAACCACTAGGGGGCAGTGAAGGGGTTAAGTGTGACCTAGGGAGTGATTCTAACTGTGAAGGGGCTGGGCTTGAACACACAGGACAGCGATCATTGCTCTTGATCACAGAGAGCAGTGATCTCTGTCCTGTCACTAGGCAGAACGAGGAATGCTTTGTTTACATAAGCATCTCCCCTTTCTTCCTCTCCATGACACGATCGCGGGCACCCATCGGACATCGAGTTTGCAGGACTCACAGTCACAGTCACATAGACCTCAGCGAGCGCATGCACTCGCGACACCGCTTCTTAAAGGGGATGTACCTGTACGCCCTTTTGCCTGCCAGTGCCATTCTGCCGACGTACATCGGCGTGCGCTGGTCGGCAAGCGGTTAACCACTACTTTCTGAATTCTGTCTTTTAGCCAGTTTTCTATCCATTTAATAATTGATCTTTCCAAGCCTGTAGACTTTACCTTACACATGAGCCGCGTGTGGGGAACTGTGTCAAACGCTTTTGCAAAATCCAAGTATACCACGTCCACAGCCACGCCTCTGTTCAAGGTTTTACTTACCTCTTCATAAAAAGAAATCAGATTTGTCTGACAACTTCTGTCTTTTATGAATACATGCTGTCTTTTGCTAAAAATATTTTTTTTCTAGCAAAAAATATGATGCAGTATTCTTTACTGGCGCAAAGATACATGAAATGGACTAAGTGAGATTTCAGCAACTGTCAGGCATTTATGACACAACTGTTGTGTATCAAAGGTAAATGGATATATCTTTTGGTATTTATTTCCATGTTATGGGCGCTTTTGTCTCGCTAAATGAGTCTGATAATTAGAAGAGTTCTAACCCAAGCAAATTCATTTTGCCAGAATCCACTATGTCTGCAGAATTCTGTAAAACTAGACTAGCATGTAAAGAGAACAATACCTGGCATAATCAAATGGAAGACTGAGAACAAAAAAGTGGTAATAGGCAGCAAACAGATGTATAAACGGTCAATAATAATAATTTGTTTTTGCTACATTGGTTCCTCTTGGGTCTTTTTAGGCTCCATATACACTGGCACTGTGTAATCATTGCTTATGAACACTTGCGGCACTATCTTCAGGAAAAATGTACAAAGCACCCGACAAGCTTATAGCAGCTTAATGTAAAATGTAATATAAGGGCTTGTTTGTACCAAAAGTAATGCAAAAGTGGGCATAACTTTTCTTATTGAAGTGATTGCAAACGATCACCTTGTAAAACAACCCATTCAGTTTAAAACAGAAATTAAAGGCAAAACATTTTTTTGTAGGAGCATGTCAGGACAAGTCTGATCAATAGAGGAGACCACACTGAGTTCCCAACATAGCTAGAGAACTGACCGCAATGTGTTCCCATGCTTAGTGTGGTAAGTTTTTAATAGGAAAGCAAGGGGACTAGCAGAAACACCAGGGATTTCACATAAAGAAGGCAATAGAAAGAGAACAGGATACTTTCTCATACAAATACATGGTACAGCAGGCACATATCAGGAATATGAAGTGTTGGGGTAACAAATGCTTTAACTTCCATAGGTTGTCCACGTTTCACATGCTGGTAGAGTAACTCTTTCTCTATAGTAACTCTTCTTCTTCATTGCTGGTAAATAACAGATTCCAAGCAGAAGCAACATGCCATCCTTGAGTTCTTGAAGAAGGAAGGGTACAGGCTTTCCAACATCCAGAGAAGGCTACATAATATTTATGGAGATGACACTGTTGACAAAAGCAGTGTGCATGAAAAAGTTTAAAGAAGGGGGAAACCAGCATTGAAGACAAACAAGGCAGTGGGAGACCATCAACCACTGACTGATTGTGGATGTTGCGAAGACAGATGAGTCACAATCTGCATGCTGCATGACTGGTAACAATGCCATACAGAAAACAATGGAAGACTTAGGGTTTCAGAAAGTGTGTGCAAAGTGGGTACCTTGGCAGTTGACGCCAGATTTGAAAGTGTAATGCTGCGTACACACGGTCGGATTTTCCAATGAGAAATGTTGGATGTGAGCTTGTTGGCTGAAAGTCCGACCGTGTGTATGCTCCATCGAACATTTGTTGTCGGACTTTCCGACAACAAAACTTTGTTGTCGGACTTTCCGCTCGTGTGTGTACACAGGTCCGTCGCACAAAAGTCCACGCATGCTCGGAATCAAGCAGAAGGAGCCCAAAGGGTGGCCCACTGGCTATTGAAGTTCCTTTTTCTTGGCTCTACATACACCTTGTACGTCACCACGTTCCCACGTTCATAATTTTTGGCCAACATTTGTGTGACCGTGTGTATGCAAGACAAGTTGGAGCCAACAAACAAGTCCGATCGTGTGCATGAGGCATAAGTCTTCTCTGATCTTCTGTTTTGAAGCCAATAAAGACACATCTGGTGACAAGGGATGAAATGTAGATGTATCTTTATGATCCAATGGATTGGTGTCACACCTCCTCCCCAAGACCAAGAGGTTCAAGGGCCAGTGAGCAGCACAGAAAGTCTTGGTGGCTGTTTTTAGGTTGACAAGGGCGTCATTCTCCTTGGTTTTCTGGAACGTGTCCTTATCGTGACCAGCAAATGGTACATTGAGACAGAAAAGATGCCTTATCATATACTAGTGGGGAACAATGCTGTAATTGTTTGATTAATATAATAAACAGGCGTCTGTCTCCAGTTCTTTTAGAGCGATATTTATATAGTTGGTTCCCCTATGTATGGGGCTTTTAATGTGTTTCATTTTAATTGTTATTAATACATTGTGTATTTTTTTTATAAATTTTGTTTGCATCTTGTTGTACCTGTAAAGTCAAATTTGTGGAGCAGTATTTTTTCTTTTCCATTTTGTGATATGGTATAGAGAAGGTGAAAGCCTATTTGTATTCACGCTTAAGAAGTTTAGAGAAGCCATTAGGAGGAAGAGACCAAGCAAGAGTCCTAAAACAATCCATGATCACCATGACAATGTCCAACCACACACATCCTTGGCAACAGATCAGGCAATCTGCAAATTACAGTCCTTAGATCTGCATTATTTTTCTTTATTTTTTTTTCAAGCTAAGAAAATTCAGCAAATATAGAAATCACCTGTTGATCCTGCCAGAAATTCAGTTTCCGCGTCATTTCCTGTGAGCTTCACTGAAGAAAATCTTCTTTTCTAGCTATCTTCTGTAAACTGTCAATTGCCATGCCCCTCCATGTAATAGTGATGAAAAGGTACAGACATGTTTGTAGTCCATATTAGGAGACCTGCGTACCTGTTTTAGGAGCTCGAGATAAGGGTGGCTTGTTGCACAATTCCCACCCAAGCACCCCTGGAAGTTGAGACAGGGCCTGTTAGGGCAGTGGAAAGGTGCAGGTGCCAGGGAGCTGGACCCGCCGATTTGAATTTGGGAACACTGGTGTCTGGTAAGCAGAAGCACAGTGATGAGGGCACCCTGACTTCACCCAGGCCGGTAGAGCGCAGAGCCAACTTCTGTAACAGTCAAGCAATAGGGCACCAAATCACAAGTAGGGCCGAGGTCAGAGACGAGTAGAGGCTGGCAACATGCAGGCAGCAAGGTACAGAATCAATCTTGGTCAACATTCTAGACCGAGGCAGGTAACACAGGTAGGCATCAAACATAAACAGCCAAGGAAAATCCAGAGCTATGAGTAAGGTCATCTTTTGACGGAAACACGTTAGCTTTGGTTGCTCTATGGAACATTTTACTCCTTGGAATTAATAAATAGGAAGCTTTTATACTCACCTTGTTGCCATCATGTTGTGATTTGGATGTCTATACACAAACAGATGGAGACTGCTGGTCTGGCACGGTGAAGTTTAAGCCTTAGGCCCCTTTCACATGGGGCAGAAACGATCAGCGGACTCCGCTAGCTCAGTGGGGGATTGCTCCATTGATCCCCGCTGAGCAGGCAGATGACAGGTCCCTCTCCACTCATTGTGCAGGGATGGACCTTTCAGAGCCCCACTGTTCTCTATGGGAAGATTGGATGGAAACAGACAGCATGTCCTATTTCATCCGATCGCATTCGATCCGCTGGACGGATGGCGAACGTATCGCCATCCATCTGTTTTCAGTGAATCTTGTCGGATCGAATGGCAGGCTGGTATCAGCGGACACATCTCCGCTGACATCTGCCTGCCCATACAAGTCAATGGGTGGCCCGCTCATATCCGCCTGAAAAATGGACAGGTCGGATCTTTGCGGGACGATCATGTGAAAGGGGCCTTAGCCTGAGAGTTGTTTATCAGGTTGCAGCACCTTAATCCCCCTTTGAACTGTGTAAGAAAAATCCAGAAGTGGGTCAGATGCAAGCTCAGTAATAGAGTCAAACAGGATTTAGGATCAAGGATAACAGAGATCCAAGCTGGAAGACCATCCAGAAATGATTCCGGGCAGGCCTCAGGTTTAAGTAGTCCACTAGGCACCAGTGTCTGTGGTAGACGTGCCCATGCATCCACATGTACAGTGCCTTGAAAAAGTATTCATACCCCTTGACATTTTCCATATTTTCTCATGATACAACCAAAAATGTAAATGCAATACAAAGTGGAACATAATTGTAAAGTGGAAGGAAAGTGATAAATGGTTTTCCAAATTTTTACAAATATGTGAAAAGTGTGGTGATCATTTGTATTAAGCCCCCCTGAGTCAATACTTTGTAGAACCATCTTTCCCTGCAATTACAGCTGCAAGTCTATTTGGAGATGTCTCTACCAGCTTTGAACATCTAGAGAGTGAAATTTTTGCCCATTCTTCTGTGCAAAATAGCTCAAGCTCTGTCAGAAAGGATGGAGAGCGTCTGTAAAAAGCAATATTCAAGTCTTGCTACAGATTCTCAATTGGATTTAGGTCTGGACTTTGACTGGGCCATTCTAACACATGAGGATGCTTTCATCTAAACCATTCCATTGTAGCTCTGGCTATATGTTTAGGGTCGTTGTCCTGCAGGAAGGTGAACCTTCACCCAAGTCTCAAGTCTTTTGCAGACTCTTATGCCCTGTACACACGATAGGATTTTCCGACAACAAAACCGTGGATATTTTCCGAAGGATGTTGGCTCAAACTTGTCTTGCATACACACGGTCACACAAATGTTGTCGGAAATTCCGAATGTCAAGAACACGGTGACGTACAACACGTATGACGAGCCGAAGTTCAATAGCCAGTGCGGCTTTTCTGCTTGATTCCGAGCATGCGTGGACTTTTGTGCATCGGACTTACGTACACACGCTCTGAATTTCTGACAACAAGTTTTGTTGTTGAAAAATTTGAGAACCTGCTCTCAAACATTTGTTGGCGGAAATTCCGACAAAAAATGTGTTATGGAGCATGCGCACAGTTGGACTTTCTGACAACAAGCTCACATCCAACATTTGTTGTCGGAAAATCCTATCATGTGTACAGGGCATAACAGGTTTTCGTCTAAGATTGCCCTGTATTTGGCTCCAACCATCTTCCCATCAACTCTGACCAGCTTCCCTGTCCCTGCTGAAGAAAAGCATCCCCACAACATGATGATGCCACCACCATGTTTCACGGTGGGGATGGTGTGTTCAGGGTGATGTGCAGTGTTAGTTTTCCGCCACACATAGCGTTTTGCTTTTAGGCCAAAAGGTTCAATTTTGGCCTCATCTGACCAGAGCACCTTCTTCCACATGTTTGCTGTGTCCCCCAAATGGTTTCTCGCAACCTTCAAACTGAACTTTTTATGGCTTTCTTTCAACAATGGCTTTCTTCTTGCCATTCTTCCATAAAGGCCAGATTTGTGGAGGGCACGACTAATAGTTGTCCTGTGGACAGATTCTCCAACCTGCGCTGTGGATCTCTGCAGCTCCTCCAGAGTTACCATGGACCTCTTGGCTGCTTCTCTGATTAATGCTCTCCTTGCTCAGCCTTTCAGTTTAGATGGACGGCCATGTCTTGGTAGGTTTGCAGTTATGCCATACTCTTTCCATTTTCAGATGATGGATTGAACAGAGCTCTGTGAGATGTTCAAAGTTTGGGATATTTTTTTTATAACCTAATCCTGCTTTAAACTTCTCCAAAAGTTTATCCCTGACCTGTCTGGTGTGTTCCTTGGCCTTCATGATGCTATTTGTTCACTAAGGTTTTCTAAAAAAAACACTGAGGGTTTCACAGAACAGCTGTATTTATACTGCAATTGAATTATACACAGGTGGACTCTTTTTACTAATAAGGTGACTTCTGAAGGCAATTTGTTCTAGATTTTAGTTAGGAGTATCAGAGTAAAGGGGGCTGAATACAAATACACACCACACTTTTCAGATATTTATTTGTTAAAAAAAATGGAAAGCCATTTATCATTTTCCTTCCATTTCACAATTATGTGCCACTTTGTGTTGGTCTATCACATAAAATCCCAATAAAATACATTTACGTTTTTGGTTGTAACACGACAAAATGTGGAAAATCTCAAGGGGTACGAATACTTTTTCAAGGCACTGTATGCTGTTGTGCAAGCTCTCATGTGCGTGTTAGCTTCTCATGTCCAAAAACATGTTCACATTTATGCACAGATGAATGAAAAGGAGTATGATATCTCTGGCATAAGGTTCCTGACAGCAGCCTAGGGTGACAACCATGGTGGAGAAGTGATGTAGTCAACCAGGGACAGGGAGCGTGTTATTTGCAGGATTACCCGGTGAAAATAAAGCAAAATATTTTTGAAACAAAAAAGGAATGCAGACATCACACCAGAAACTAGTAAGCTGCAATATATTACATTTATTGTTTTAGGTTTACACAAACTTTGATCTTGTAAGGAGAAAACGAATCTAGAAGCCACGTCTGCAAAAGTGCTTGCTTTCTCTTACTATTCGGCATTTTGCATCCTAGTTACTGTTGCTCCCTATAACAAAGCCTACCCAGATAAACAGAAGTGAATTTCCGCCATCAGACTAGTTGTAAGCATCTCAGACTGTCAGCTAGGCATTTGTTACCGTGTGACTTTGAAAGTGGCGATTTGTCATTGTTATAGACAGTGAAAGTGGTTCATTTAGTCCACTCTTTTTACAAACACAAGCCATAAATTATAAAGCTGTGTCAGAAACGCTTGACAACAAGGAAGTTTGGAATCATTCATCACGGTATGAGAGGTATAACGGGGAGAAGTTTAACTTTCAGCTCACGGTACAAATAGGTACTTTTCTGACATCTGCTACAGAAGATTATTAAGAAACCGAATGCGTGCCAAAACCAGGTTATACAATGGAACGGAGTTTTAGGGGTTCATGTTGGACCATTTGATTGCGAAACATCGGGCCAATGTGTCTGTTAGACTTGCTTGTTTTTATGCAAATTAGAGGATTTTCTTCCTTGGAAGGCACACATATCCAGACTTTATGTCTGAAAAGGAGAACAGCAAAAAAGAACATACCTCCAAGTCTGATATTTGGAACAGAGAACAAGCGTTTCCTAGCTCTTGCCTAGCCGTAGCATGCAGCATGGAGCCTGGAAGGCAGACTGACTGTACAAGTCTATAGAGCTAGCTGCAATCAGAAGATGATGAGATCACTGACTACTGCCCCCAACCCCAATGCTTTGTTCAGATTGAAGGGAAGGTATAATTCTTATAATTATTATATAACATTATTTGATATGCAGTATCTCACAAAAGTAAGTACATGTACACCCCTCACATTTTTGTAAATATTTTATTCTATCTTTTCATGTGACAACACTGAAGAAATGACACTTTTCTACAATGTAAAGTAGTGAGTGTACAGCTTGTATAACAGTGTGAATTTGCTGTCCCCTCAAAATAACTCAACATACAACCATTAATGTCTAAACTGCTGGCAACAAAAGTGAGTACACCCCTAAGTGAAAATGTCCGAATTGGGCCCAATTAGCCATTTTCCCTCCCCAGTGTCATGTGACTCGTTAGTGTTATAAGGTCTCAGGTGTAAATGGGGAGCAGATGTGTTATATTAGGTGTTATCGCTCTCACTCTCTCATACTGGTTACTGGAAGTTCAACATGGCACCTCATGACAAAGAACTCTCTGAGGATCTGAAAAAAAAAAAAGTTACTCTTCATAAAGATAGCTTAGGCTATAAGAAGATTGTCAAGACCCTGAAACTGAGCTGCAGCATGGTGGCCAGGACCATACAGCAGTTTAACAGGACAGGTTCCATTCAGAACAGGCCTCATCATGATTGACCAAAGAAGTTGAGTGCACATTCTCAGCGTCATATCCAGAGGTTGTCTTTGGGAAATAGATGTATGAGTGCTGCCAGCATTGTTGCAGAGGTTGAAGGGTTGGGGGGTCAGCCTGTTAGTGCTCAGACCACACGTCGCCCACTGCATCAAATTGGTCTGCATGGCTGTCATCTCAGAAGGAAGCCTCTTTTAACCACTTGACAACTGGGCACTTAAACCCCCTTCCTAACCAGACCAATTTTCAGCTTTTGGTGCTCTCACATTTTGAATGACAATTACTCAGTCATGCAACACTGTATCTTTATGAATTTTTTGTCCTTTTTTCACACAAATAGAGCTTTCTTTTGGTGGTATTTAATCACTGCTGGGTTCTTTATTTTTTGCGCCGTAAAAGAAAAAAGACCGAAAAATCTGTAAAAAAATACATTTTTCTTCATTTCTGTTATAATATTTTGCAAATTAGTTATTTTTCTTCATATATTTTGGCCAAAATTTATACCGCTACATATCTTTGGTAAAAATAACCCAAATCGGTGGATATTATTTGGTCTTTTTGAAAGGTATACAGTCCAAAAGCTATGGTGCGAATATCTGAAAATTGATCACACCTGAAGTATTGACGGCCTATCTCATTTCTTGAGACCCTAACATGCCAGAAAAGTACAAATACCACCCAAATGACCCCTTTTTGGAAAGAAGACATTCCAAGGTATTTAGAAAGATGCATGGTGAGTTTTTTGAAGTTGTCATTTTTTCCCACAATTCTTTGCAAAATCAAGGTTTTTTTTTTACTTTTTTTTTTTTCCACAAAATTGTCATATTAGCAGGGTATTTCTCACAGACCGCATATGCATACCACAAATTACACCACAAAACACATTCTGCTATTACTCCCGAGTATGGTGATACCACATGTGTGAGACTTTTACACAGCGTGGCCACATACAGAGGCCCAACATGCAGGGAGCACCTTCAGGCGTTCTGGAGCACCCAGGCCAATTCTGACATTTCTCTCCTACATGTAAAAATCATCATTTATTAGCTAGAAAATTACATAGAACCCCAAAACATTATATATTTTTTTTTAGCAAAAACCCTAGAGAATACAATGGCGGTCGTTGCAACTTTTTATCTTGCACGGTATTTGCGCAGCAATTTTTTTAACGCGTTTTTTTTGGAGAAAAAACTGTTTTGTGCTTTACAAAAACCAAAACAGTAAAGTTAGCCCAATGTTTATGCATAATGTGAAAGATGAAGTTACGCCGAGTAAATAGATACCCAACATGTCACCCTTCAAAATTGCACGCGCTTGTGGAATGGCGCCAAACTTTGCTACTCAAAAATCCCCATAGGCGACGCTTTAAAATTTTTTACTGGTTACATGTTTTGAGTTACAGAGGAGGTCTAGGGCCAAAATTATTTCTCTCGCTCTACCGATCGCAGCGATACCTCACATGTGTGGTTTGAACACCGTTTTCATATGTGGGCGGGACTTACGTATGCGTTCGCTTCTGCATGCGAGCACACAGGGACAGGGGCGCTTTAAAAATTTTTTTTTTTTTTTTATTGTTCATTTTACTTTATTTATTTTAGTTTGATGCTTTTTTCCCAAAAAAAAAATTTGACCACTTTTATTCCTATTACAAGGAATATAAACATCCTTGTAATAGGAATATGGCATGACAGGTCCTCTTTACAGTGAGATATGGGGTCAATAATACCCCACATCTCACCTCTAGGCTGGGAAGCCTGAAATTAAAAAAAAAAAAAAAAAAAGATCCTGGCTTCGATCGTAGCGGTGAGTCGGTAGAAGCACCGCAAGGCGGCGGGAAGGGGGGATGTCCCCTCTCGCCTCCCGTAAGAACGATCAAGCAGTGGAACAGCTGCTATGATCATTCTCATGGTGTAGGGAATCGCCGGCTGAAAAAGCTGATATCTGAATGATGCCTGTAGCTGCAACCATCATTCAGATATCTCCGCACAAAGTCAAGGACGTTGTATGACGGCCGGCGGGCGGGAAGTGGTTAAAACGCTTTTTTTTTTTTTAACACAAAGTTGTCCATTTATACAATATTTCTAACACATAGCATGTACATACCAAAAATGACACCCCAAAATAGATTCTCCTGCTCCTCCTGAGTACGGCGATACCCCATGTGTGAGACTTCCACAGCCTGGCCACATACAGAGGGCGAGTACAGCCGAGCATGGCTCAGCATGGCAGGGTATGGCGGGGTATTGCGGAGTATGGCGGGGTATTGCGGAGTATGGCGGGGTATGGTAGGGTATTGCGGAGTATGGCGGGTATTGCGGGGTATGGCGGAGTATGGCGGGGTATGGCGGAGTATGGCGGGGTATGGCGGGGTATTGCGGAGTATGGCGGGGTATGGCGGGGTATGGCGGGGTATTGCGGGGTATGGCGGGGTATTGCGGAGTATAGCGGGGTATGGCGGGGGCATGGCAGAGTATGGCGGGGGCATTGCAGAGTATTGTGGGGGCATTGCAGAGTATTGCACAGCATTGCAGAGTATTGTGGGGGCATTGCAGAGTATTGCACAGCATTGCAGAGTATTGTGGGGGCATTGCAGAGTATTGCACAGCATTGCAGAGTATTGTGGGGGTATTGCAGAGTATTGCACAGCATTGCAGAGTATTGCACAGCATTGCAGAGTATTGTGGGGGCATTGCAGAGTATTGCACAGCATTGCAGAGTATTGTGGGGGTATTGCAGAGTATTGTGGGGGTATTGCAGAGTATTGCACAGCATTGCAGAGTATTGTGGGGGCATTGCAGAGTATTGCAGAGTATTGTGGGGGTATTGCAGAGCATTGTGGGGGTATTGCAGAGTATTGTGGGGGTATTGCAGAGTAGTGAGGGATGGCTGAGCATGGATGGATGGATGTCTCTGTGCAGCGCTGTGGGCACTACACATACAGCCCACAGCGCTGCAGACATCCATCCATCCCCCTCCCCGCTCACTGTGTACCAATCGGTACACAGGAGGGGAGGAGAGGAACCGGCGTCATCAGATGACGCCGGTCTGTTTACATATGATCGCGCCGTCATTTGACGGCTCGATCACATGGTAAACGGCCGCGATCAGCGGCCATTTACCGGGATCCGTGGGGACCCGGCGGTCACGGATGTGTTCGGGTGCGCGCCCCAGGGGGCGCGCGAGAGGGGAATTCTGGGAGGACGTCATAGTACGTCCACCCAGAGTTATCCAACCGCCCTGCAGCCGTCATTCGGCTATGGGCCGGTTGGTAACTGGTTAAAGATGATGCACAAAAAAGCCTGCAAACAGTTTGCTAAAGACAAACAGACTAAGGACATGTATTACTGGAACCATGTCCTGTGGTCTGATCACGATAAACTTATTTGGTTCAGATGGTCTCAAGCGTGTGTGGTGGCAACCAGGTGAGGAGTACAAAGACAAATGTGTGTTGTCTACAGTCAAGCATGGTGGTGGGAGTATCATGGTCTGGGGCTGAATGAGTGCTGCTGACACTGGGGGGCTACAGTTCATTGAGGGAATGAATGCCAACATGTACTGTGACATACAACATGTACTGTGACATACTGAAGTAGAATATGATCCCCTCCCTTCAGAGACTGGGCCGCAGAGCAGTATTCCAACATGATAAGGACCCCACACACACCTCCAAGATGACCACTGCCTTGCTAAAGAAGCTGAGGGTAAAGGTGATAGACTGACCAAGCATGTCTCCAGACCTAAATCCTATTGAGCATCTGTGGGGCATCCTCAAAGGAAGGTGGAGTAGTGCAAGGTCTCTAACATCCACCAGCTCTGTGATGTCATCATGGAGGAGTGAAAGAGGACTCCGGTGGCAACCTGTGAAGTTCTGGTGAACTCCATGCCCAAGAGGGTTAAGGCAGTGCTAGAAAATAATGGTGGCCACAAAAAATATTGACACTTTAGGCCCAATTTGGACATTTTCACTTAGGGGTGTACTCACTTTTGTTGCCAGAGGTTTAGACATTAATGGCTGTGTGTTGAGTTATTTTGAGGGGAAAGCAAATTTACACTGTTATACAAGCTGTACACTCACTACTTTACATTGTAGCAAAGTGTCATTTCTTCAGTGTTGTCACATGAAAATATATTATAAAATATTTACAAAAATGTGAGGGGTGTACTCACTTTTGTGAGATAATATATATATATATATATATATATATATATATATATATATATATATATATATATATACATACACAGTGGGGAGAACAAATATTTGATATACTACTGATTTTGCAGGTTTTCCTACTTACAAAGCATGTAGAGGTCTGTAATTTTTATCATAGGTGCTCTTCAACTGTGAGAGATTGAACCTAAAACAAAAATCCTGAAAATCACACTGTATGATTTTTAAGTAATTAATTTGCATTTTATTGCATGACATAATTATTTGATACATCAGAAAAGCAGAACTTAATATTTGGTACAGAAACCTTTGTTTGCAATTACAGAGATCATACGTTTCCTGCAGTTCTTGAACAGGTTTTCACACACTGCAGCAGGGATTTTGGCCCACTCCTCCATACAGACCTTCTCCAGATCCTTCTGGTTTCGGGGCTGTCGCTGGGCAATACGGACTTTCAGCTCCCTCCAAAGATTTTCTATTGGGTTCAGGTCTGGAGACTGGCTAAGCCACTCTAGGACCTTGAGATGCTTCTTACGGAGGCCACTCCTCAGTTGCAGTGACTGTGTGTTTAGGGCCGTTGTCATGCTGGAAGACCCAGCCACGACCCAACTTCAATGCTCTTACTGGGGGAAGGAGGTTGTTGGCCAAGATTTCACTATATATGGCCCCATCCATCCCCCCTCAATACGGTGCAGTCGTCCTGTCTGATTTGCAGAAAAGCAGCAACAAAGAATGATGTTTCCACCTCCATGCTTCACGGTTGGGATGGTGTTCTTGGGGTTGTACTCATCCTTCTTCTTCCTCCAAACATGGCAAGTTTAGACCAAAAAGCTCTATTTTTGTATCATCAGACCACATGACCTTCTCCCATTCTTCCTCTGGACCATCCAGATAGTCATTGGCAAACTTCAGACGGGCCTGGACATGCGCTGGCTTGAGCATGCATGTGCTGCAGGATTTTAATCCATGACGGCGTAGTGTGTTACTAATGGTTTTCTTTGAGACTGTGGGCCCAGCTCTCTTCAGGTCATTGACCGGGTCCTGCCGTGTAGTTCTGGGCTGATCCCTTACCTTCCTCATGATCATTGATGCCCCACGAGCTGAGATTTTGCATGGAACCCCAGACCGAGGGAGACTGAACGTCATTTTGAACTTCTTCCATTTTCTAATAATTGCGCCAACAGTTGTTGCCTTCTCGCCAAGCTGCTTGCCTATTGTCCTGTAGCCCATCCCAGCCTTGTGCAGGTCTACAATTTTATCCCCGATGTCCTTACACAGCTCTCTGGTCTTGGCCAATGTGGAGAGGTTGGAGTCTGATTGAGTGAGTGAACAGGTGTCTTTTATACAGGTAACAAGTTCAAACAGGTGCAGTTAATACAGGTAGTGAGTAGAGAACAGGAGGGCTTCTTAAAGAAAAAATAACCAGTCTGTGAGAGCCGGGATTCTTACTGGTTGGTAGGTGATCAAATACTTATGTTTTGCAATAAAATGCAAATTAATTATTTAAAAATCATGCAGTGTCATTTTCTGGATTTTTGTTTTAAAAATCAAAATCAACAGCTCAACTAACAACCCATCCCCCCATGCCAAGGTCCTAGGTGTAAGCCTGGACTCTGAACTATCCTTTCAGCCCCACATCCAATCACTTTTCAAAGCTTGCCGCCTCAACCTCTGCAACATCTCCAAGATATGCCCCTTCGTAACCAATGTTACATAGTTACATAGTAGGTGAGGTTGAAAAAAGACACAAGTCCATCAAGTCCAACCTATGTGTGTGATTATGTGTCAGTATTACATTACATATCCCTGTATATTGCGGTCATTCAGGTGATTATCTAATAGTTTCTTGAAGCTATCAATGCTCCCCGCTGAGACCACCGCCTGTGGAAGGGAATTCCACATCCTTGCTGCTCTTACAGTAAAGAACCCTCTACGTAGTTTAAGGTTAAACCTCTTTTCTTCTAATTGTAATGAGTGGCCACGAGTCTTATTAAACTCTCTTCTGCGAAAAAGTTTTATCCCTATTGTGGGGTCACCAGTACAGTATTTGTAAATTGAAATCATATCACCTCTCAAGCGTCTCTTCTCCAGAGAGAATAAGTTCAGTGCTTGTAACCTTTCCTCATAACTAAGATCCTCCAGACCCTTTATTAGCTTTGTTGCCCTTCTTTGTACTCGCCCCATTTCCAGTACGTCCCTCCTGAGGACTGGTGCCCAGAACTGGACAGCATACTCCAGGTGTGGCCGGACCAGAGTCTTGTAGAGCGGGAGAATTATCGTTTTATCTCTGCAGTTGATCCCCCTTTTAATGCATGCCAATATTCTGTTTGCTTTATTAGCAGCAGCTTGGCATTGCATGCCATTGCTGAGCCTATCATCCACTAGGACCCCCAAGTCCTTTTCCATCCTAGATTCCCCCAGAGGTTCTCCCCCCAGTGTCACCACAAAGATTTTAATCCACTCCCTGGTCATCTCCTGCCTCGACTACTGCAACTCCCTTCTCATTGGATTATCTCTAAATAGACTATCCCCACTTCAGTCCATCATGAATACTGTTGCCAGACTCATCCACCTTACAAACTACTTGGTGTCTGCTACCCCTCTCTGCCAATCCCTCCATTGGCTGCCACTCAACCAATGAATTAAATTCAAGATACTAACAATAACTTACAAAGCCATCCACAACTCTGCCCCCAGCTACATCACTAGCCCAGTCTTAAAATACCAACCAAGTTGTCCTCCTCGCTCTCCCATCCTCTGGAACTCTCTACCCCAATCTGTCCGCCTATCTCCTACTTTGTCTATTTTCAGACGATCCCTGAAAACTCATCTCTTTAGAGAAGCCTATCTGGCCCCCACCTAACAATTGTACATTTATTTTCTCAGCCTATCCCCCCACAGTTATTACCTTTTGTATCTCTTGACCCTCCCTCTTAGACAGTAAGCTCTAACAAACAGGGCCCTCTGATTCCTCCTTTATTAAAGTGTATTGTACTTGTGCTGTCTACCCTCATGTTGTAAAGTGCCACGTAAACAGTCAGAGCTATATAAATCCTGTCTAATATTAATAATAATAATAGGTGGTGCTTTAAAAAAAATCAATAAATCTAATGTCAAAGCTTAATTGGTCTGAAAGCAGCAGCGTACAATTAGTCCAAATCCCAGGAAGGCAGAGCGGGCAGTGTGTGCGTCATTCGTCATTCGACATGCATGGGGAAGTGGGGCCAGACTGCTTTGCCTAATAAAGGTAAAAAAACAAAAGACAAAACAGTGTGATACGTATACAGGCTGGAAGGAGTGGTGGAGTGAAGGGAACTTGTGGAAGAGAGTGAAGGTCTGCTTTAAGCTAGTCCTCTGCAGACATACCTGCTTTGCCAAATAGCACCAGGCTTTTATGATTGAATGTGGCATTCAACCCATTGCCTATGAGTGAAAGCTCTCATAGATCTGCCCCCTGAAGTAGGCAGTGCCCTACACTTCCATGCAATAATACAGAGAACTGGAGAACGGGAAGGTGAAGGTAAAGCATATCTACGGTCCAAATGTAAAATTCTATATTCACTTCCACCTTATATTTTAATTATTTCTAGCCTTCTCCTATTAATCTGATCTAAAAATTTGTAAACCTTCTTTGTGAAGATCCCCATGCATTTACTTCCTTGAATTCTGGGACGTGTAGTCACTATGCCCTGTGAATAGGCACTGCTGTGTCACATATTTCACAGAGCCCGCCTTCTGAACTACAGAGGGGCTGAGAGGAAGACTTTTAGAAGCTGGAGTTGAGGTACCATGGGATATGTAGTCCTTAAACAGCAGAGGAGAAGCTGCAAATCATGAAGGGAATCTCAGAAATGTTGGAAAAATATGACCAGCAGGCAGGCAGAACTCACAACATAAAAAGAGATTTTTCACGTAAGGTTATGTAAGGTAAAATATTTTTTATATTGCCATTAAAATGCTGATGTTATAAAATGAAAGCGCTAGCTGTGACCATCTTCTTTAAAGTGTTAATAAACTCAGGACCCCTGCATTCACTATATCTGGTCTCCCCAGGACCCTGCAGAGGCGGCTCTAGGCTTTGTGAGGCCTTAGGCAAAACTTAGAAATGAGGCCCCACTGATGCCCTTCAGCTACGCAGCAGGCCTTCCCAGATTGAGATCCTCGTGCAGTGGATGGGAGGGGTGACGTGCGCGGATGCAACATCAATCCTCATTGGCTAGTGGGTGGAACTCCATGAGTCTTAGGTTACGCGAGAGGTGAGTGTGACAGGGCTCTTAGCGTTGCCTGCGCACAGCGGCATTAAGACGTCCTGTCACCTCTAAAATAAAGTGCTGCAAATCAGATGTTCGGCATGCTTAAGTGAGACAGGGCTCTTAACGCTGCCTGAGCACAGCAACATTAAGGTCCCCTGTCCCTCAAAACTGGGGTAATGCATGTAGCACTACCCCTGAAGGAGCCGCTTGGTAATTTTGGGTTCCCTGTTCTGCGCCTCCACTCTAAGAACACCCTCAGCCCCTCTGACACACCTGGTTGATTGAATCACTACAGACACACATAGCAACACCAGCGTATATTACCTTTCACCTTACTGTAGGGTACAGGCAATAAACAATTACACACCTGCTTAGTGGTAGACACTATTTGACTATAATTAAGAACTTGCATAAATGACAAATAAAGTGCAGCTCACTAAGCAGAGTAGAACTGCCCTCAGGTAATAAAGGTAAACAAATATATCTATATAAGCAGCTCTATATCAATAGCAGAAAAATCAATACAAGAATAGGTAAAATATTTAGCAAAACAACTGTACTCTAAACGTGTCTGAGGATTAGCAGTTTCCTAGTGATTTTCGAGTGCATTCGAAGAAATGAGAGAAGGTGGGGTTCCCCTTTAAATGGCAACAACAAACTGGGCCTGGGGGGGCAAGTCCAGTCAAGTGGCCCATTGAACCACCAAATCAGCTCATCATTGCCCACCTGGTTTTTCAAAGCAGCCTCATCAGTGCCCATCAATGCGGTCTCACCAGTGCTCATCAATGCGGTCTCACCAGTGCCCAGCAATGCAGCCTCACCAGTGCCCAGCAATGCAGCCTCACCAGTGTCCAGAATTGCAGCCTCACCAGTGTCCATAAATGCAGCCTCTCCAGTGTCCATAAATGCAGCCTCTCCAGTGTCCATAAATGCAGCCTCTCCAGTGTCCATAAATGCAGCCTCACCAGTGTCCATGAATGCAGCCTCACCAGTGTCCATAAATGCAGCCTCACCAGTGTCCATAAATGCAGCCTCACCAGTGCCCTTAAAAGCAGCCTCATCAGTGTCCATAAATGCAGCCTCATCAGTGTCCATAAATGCAGCCTCACCAGTGCCCTTAAATGCAGCCTCACTAATGCCCTTAAATGCAGCCTCACCAGTGCCCATCCAATGCAGCCTGATCACTGGGACAGGGTAAATAGGATGTATGGGAGGGCAGTGGTGCCTGGTAAACATGGTGAAGGGGGTTGCACATCGCAGCAGTGGTGGAAGTGATAGGCGGCTTCACAGCCACTTCCACATGAAATGCAGTGGATTAAGGTCCTTACAGGATGTCTCCAATTTACAAGCCGACCTCAATGCAATGTTTAATTGGGTGAATATGTGGCAGATGAGGTTTAATGTTGATAAATGTAAAGTTATGAACTTGGGCCTAAGAATATGCATGCATCATACATACTAGGGGGAGTACAACTGGGAGAATCCATAGTGGAGAAGGATCTGGAGGTTTTGGAAGATCATAAGCTCAATAATAGCATGCAATAATAGCGTCCTTTATTGTATTAAGAGAGGTATGGACTCCAGAGAGAGAGATATCATTTATTTTGCCCCTGTATAAATCATTAGTAAGACCTCATCTGGAATATGCAGTTCAGTTTTGGGCACCAGTTCTCAAAAAAGGATATCGGGGAACTGGAGAAAGTGCAGAGAAGGGCAACCAAACTGATAAGAGGCATGGAGGAGCTCAGCTACGAGGAAAGATTAGAGGAACTGAATTTATTCTCTCTTGAGAAGAGGAGATTAAGGGGGGATATGATAAACATGTTCAAATATATTGGGGTCCATCTAGTGAACTTGGTGTTGAGTTATTCACTTTACGGTCAACACAGAGGACATGAGGGCATGAGATTTCATCTCCAAATACAGAAGAGCTGTGAAAATGTGGAATAGACTCCCTCCAGAGGTGGTTCTGGCCAGCTCAGTAGATTGCTTTAAGAAAGGCCTGGATTCTTTCCTAAATGTACAGAATATACAGTACGGTAACTGGGTACTAACATTTATAGGTAAAGTTGATCCAGGGAAAATCCCATTGGCTCTTGGGGGTCAAGAAGGATTTTTTTCCCCTGCTGGAGCAAATTGGATCATGCTTTGCTGGGGTTTTTCGTCTTCCTCTGGATCAACTTTGGGTATAGGATTGGGTATATGGGATTGTTTGATATTTTTTATTTATTTATTGTTATCGTTGAACTAGATGGACTTGTGTCTTTTTTCAACCTGACTAACTATGCAACTATATGTAAGGGGACAGTTGGCTTTACTAAAGTACATGCACTCCCAGCTGTTATAGGTGGCTGGGAGTGTGTAACAAAAAAAACATGCAACACTGCAAAAATCAGAATCCCCAGCAGGTGGCTGTGGATAAGAATTTTACCCCCCCCCATAGGTGCCCTGAACAGCATTACTCAGTGAGCAAGAGATCTGTTGATTAAAGCAATGGTCGGAGGGGTGTATCAGGCAGCTGGAAAGCTGGAGTGTTATTCTGTGTGAAAGAGCAGCAGTCTGACTCTACTATGTGCAACCAATACTCTATGTATTACTGAATATGAAGCCTTTGTGCATTACAATAAAAATTAACAAGCACCCAATTGGGCTTTACTTTACAAAGTGTTGCTTCCACCATATCAACGGTCAATTAAACCACTTCAGCTCCGGAAGGTTTATCCCCCCCCCCTTCATGACCAGGCCATTTTTTGCGATACGGCACTGCGTTACTTTAACTAATAATTGCGGGGTCGTGCGATGCTGTACCCAAATAAGATTGATGTCCCTTTTTCCAACAAATAGAGCTTTCTTTTGGTGTTATTTGATCACCTCTGCATTTCTTATTTTTTACGCTATAAACATAAAAAGACCGACAGTTTTGAAAAAAAAAAAACACAAAAACAATATTATTTCTCTATATATCTATATTACTTTCAGCTATAATACACATCCAATAAAAACATTTAAAAAATCGAATGTCTTGATCAATTTAGGCCAATATGTGTTCTGCTACATATTTTTGGTAAAAAAAATCCCAATAAGCGTTTATTGCAAAGGTTATAGTGTCTACAAACTATAGGATATATTTATGGAATATCAATTAATTTATTTATTTAAATTATTAATTTATTTTATTTTTTTACTAGTAATGCCAGCAATCAGCATCTTATAGCCGGAATGCGACATTGAGGCGGACAAATCGGGCACTGAGTGACACTTTTTTTGGGGGACAAGTGACACTAATACAGTGATCAGTGCTAAAAATATGCACTGTCACTGTACTAATGACACTGGCGGGAAGGGGATTACATCAGGGGTGATCAAAGGGTTAACTGTGTTCCTAGGGAGTGCTTGCTAACTGTAGGGAGGGGGGGTGCTTGTCCTGTGGGAAGGCAGAGATCCATGTTCCTGCTTAGCAGAAACATAGGATCACTACCTTTTCCTACTGACAGAACGGCAATCTGCCTTGTTTACATGGCTCCCAAGAGAAGTTGTTCTGCCTCTCTCGGGAACGAGCGTCGGGTGTGGTTTTTTTTTTTGAGAAAACAACCACCCCCCTGGATCGATCGCCATTCCTCCCCCGCTCCCCGCTGTCAGTCAGTCATTCGGTCGGTGTCGGTCCGACTCACACTTACCCTTTCTAGCTTCCATCGGCTCTCCCCCTCCTCTGTATCACGGAGTACCGCCACAAGTCTCCTTCCTCCTCCTCCTAAGCATCCAATCTGATCGCCTGTTCTTTCAGCCAATCGGGTGACGGGTCTCAGGACACGCTTCCTGATTGGCCGGGGGAAGGATCAGTGTTTCAACAGCGAATATTCATTCGCTATTGTAACACATCTGGGTGTGCTCGGTTTGCAGTGCTCTGCGCTCTGAGCCCACCCTATTTTGAAGCCTATTAGAGCCTCTGGTTCTAATCACGTTCTTCACAAAAACACCCCCCCCCCCCATTGAAATCCATACATCCGGCATCCTGCATGGGGACTGGACGCATGGATAGGGGAGGTGGCGTCCGTGCGCCCTTAGTGGGTGGGTTGCCCCTGCTGGACCCTCTGATTGGCTTCCAATCACAGCGGGAGTCCAATCACAACGGGAGCGGGATGCCATGCGCACCCCAGACCCAGAAGTGCAAGATCACGACAGGTACGTGATTTTGCACAGGAGAGCTGCCTTGCCGCCATATATGTACTGTATACGGTCAGCAAGTGGTTAAAGAGTCTAATTGTTTTAGTTGTGTTTTTGCAGCCTTGGATAAAACTGGCATGAAGCAATACAGACTATTTTTGTTTTAGAATATTTTTCTTGAAATCAGTAAAGAATTTCAAGTGTAAAAAAAAATTAAATTTTACAAAATAAAGGAAGAGTTACTCCTTTAGCGGAACACATTTTTTCCCTTAGGCAAGGTGCTGCATGCTTTGTGAGCATAGTATTTTACACTGAACTTCTTACAAAGAATATTATTTCTAAGTTGACTTGTTGAAAGGAAAAGATAAAAGCCCAGACTATGATTTAATTTGGGTAGAGGTCTGGAAAGGCCCCTAGCTTTGTGCACAGCAGGTGGTGTTTCGTGACTTCCGCTTAATGAACCATCCCATCCATTGTCATACGGACACGGTTTGGATATTAGTCTCTGCCACTCAAATCTACAATGCTGAGTTTATATTATTAGGGAAATTTATTTCACTGCCAGTCACTAATCATCTCAAATCTGTTGTGTTCTCTTCTCTGCCTTCATTTGTCTATTTCAGTTTAAGGTAAATGAATTATGACAAATAAAGGGTTGGTGGAAAACCGTTTTGGCTTTAGTGTTATTATTGTTAAAATCATATGATGTGCATTGCCTTGATTTTTTTAGGTATTCACTTTTGGTAAATTTTAGGTACACTCCAGCCAACACTGAAGGGAAAAATATAAAGGGGGCACAATCTACCTGGGGTATATTTAATGTTTTATTTTATTGCTGTGTTGAAGAGGTCCACCCATTTCCTTCTGTCTGTAATCAGGTGATTCTGGAAAACACCTGCTGATGGTTTCGGAATCCACCTGCCGGTGATTCTGGAACACACTTGCTGGTGGTAATTGAACGCACCAGCTAATGATCCTGGAATCCTACTACCGGATAATAATAATCCCAGAACACAAATGTTGGTTATAATGCAATACACCTACTGATGATACTGTATCCTACTGTTGATTAAGCTGGAACATCACTGAAGGTCCCGGGACACATCGACTGGTGATGCTGGAACGCAAATGTTAGTTATGCTAGAACACACCTACTGATGATGGAAGAGCATCAGGTTATCAAAATACCTCTGCCCTGGTCTGCTGATCACTGCATAGCTCACAAAGCATACCACTGATTTATAATAGTGCTACCTTGCTTATAAAAAATGTGTTTGTCACCTTTTTTAATTTTACCTACTTTGAGTCTGACAATTCAGCTTCAGAGTCAGGGCTCAGTGATCACCTGACTTTTACCAGCCATGTCTTAGAGAATACTGTTGAAAGCCAGGCTATATTTTTCTAATAATTAGCTGCTAAAATGTTTTACAAGGTCATGCTCAGCATGGATGATAGCATGGGTAATGACAGGTACTCTTTACTGAGAGATCCGAGGCCTCTTAGACCCCAGATCTCTCCTCTGCCCTCAAAAGAATCTGATCAAACTGAGATTGGTTTTATTAGATGCTTTAAAAGCGTGAAATGGCTTGTAAACAACAAATCGCAACCGGAAGTAATAAGATTCTTGTAGCTTCTAGTTTCATATATCCATTTCACCACACCATAGAAATGAACGGGGAATAAAAGTTATTCCTTCACTCATTCCTTCATTCCTATGTGGTGGGCTGACCCGACCACCCATTTCAGTCCCATTCTTCCTGGTGGAATGGGATAACCCAGGAAGGTGGAGGGCAACAGCGGGAGGGGGGACCTTCTTCTGTCCCTATAAAAGGGATTGGGCTTGGATCTCTTTTACATCATTGTCAGGAACCATGAAATCAGGCCGAGACAGAAGTACAGTTAAATCACGTGTTTAATAATAAAAAGTAAAAAGAACAAACATAGTCAAAACATAGCCAAAGTTCAGTAACTGGAATGGATAGTCAGCCAAGCCAGAAGTCAGGAATCAATGCAGTGGAACAGCAAGCAGGATCTAGAGCCAGAAGGGATGTCAGCAAAGCAAGTCTTGAACAAGATCGCAGGAGATAGTTTCTGTGATGTTGACCAAGGCGAAGGCAGAGATCCTCTGGACTGGACAGCTTAAGTAGGCAGGACTGACTAGCAGGATATCATCGACAGCTGAGTAATGCCCCGTACACACGGTCGGATTTTCCGATGAAAAATGTCCGATCGGAGAGTGTTGTCGGAAATTCCGACCGTGTGTGGGCTCCATCGGACATTTTCCATCGGATTTTCCGACACACAAAGTTGGAGAGCAGGATATAAAATTTTCCGACAACAAAATCCGTTGTCGGAAATTCCGATCGTGTGTACACAAATCCGACGGACAAAGTGCCACGCATGCTCAGAATAAATAAAGAGATGAAAGCTATTGGCCACTGCCCGTTTATAGTCCCGACGTATGTGTTTTATGTCACCGCGTTCAGAACGATCGGATTTTCCGACAACTTTGTGTGACCGTGTGTATACAAGACAAGTTTGAGCCAACATCCGTCGGAAAAAATCCATGGATTTTGTTATCGGAATGTCCGAACAAAATCCGACCGTGTGTACGCCCTATTACTGTGGAGCGAGAAGAGCTGGCAATTAGCCAACAGCTGAGCAGCCAGCTCAGAGAAGGAAAGGCTGAGCCCAGTCCTGACAATCATAGAGCACTGCTTGATCTAAAAAAAATATGCCAAGGTTATGGCTGCAGCTGCAGCCATGAGTCTGGTAGGACCACTAAAACCCAAGGATGTACAGGTACGTTGTATTGTGGGAAGGGATTAAAGTCCAACTTGGTGTGAAGAAGGGTTAGATCATCAGTTTGAATTTAGGATGACCTCATCTCTGAAAGATATGCCTATTAAAGGCAAGTAAAGGACAAAGGACCAGTCAGTAGCATTGCCTGTGGTCTCCCTGCAGTTGATCTTTTCCTCTACAACTGACTTACGATGTCTTGTTCTGTATGGTTTCTCTGTGAAGAGGCTGCACTTTGGGTAGAGGCAGAACTTTGCTTCCTCATGTCAGAGTTGACACTCCCTCCAGTTACTGGTAATATGATGGCTGGTAGGGTAATAATCAAGATGCAGCAAAAGAGGTGGGGGGAACTCAGGTCTACAGAAGGAATGAAGCAGAAACAGGGACAAACTTGCAGTGCAGGTTCTCAGGTACAGCTTCCTCTCCAGCAAGGAAAACAGTGAGCAGCACAGTAGTAAAATCACCAAATCTCACTGTGAATCAGGTAAAACTAGCAGTCAGAGGTAGCAGTGCCTTAGATGGTCTTGCACTGCAGATATACAGCTAGGAGACTGTAGGCACAATACATGAACTGTTATTTCTAGGAAGGAATTAATGCAGAACTTCTTTCTCTTGATCAACATTGCCTATTTTAATCCTTAAGCTGCTAGCATTAGTAAATAGAAGGAAAAGTGCATTTTATTTACTAGTTTTAAACTTTTTTTTTTTTACATTTCTTCCTGGTTTCCAGGCCCAAGCAAATGAAGTCATACATCCCAGGAGTTTTCAGAAGAGGAGGGGTTTCTTCAGCTAAGGAAACCCTCCAGCCAGCATGCCTGAGCTAAGGGCCGATGAATTCCAGGAAGTAGATGCCACATGAATCACCTGCCCTTACTCAAGATGCCACAACCAGAAAAATTCTAGGGGGATGCTTTTCCAAAGTGATTTCTCAGCAAAATAAAGCATGGAAACATGGATGGATGGGTGAGTTTGCTTTAAATATTAAAAATGAAGTGGAATTCCCTTCCACAGGCGGTGGTCTCAGTGGGGGGTATCAATAGTTTCAAGAAACTATTAGATAAGGAGGAAAAAAACTGCGCTAGTCCAGTGAACAATAAGGGTGGACAAATCCCAAAAAGCTGCAATTAATGTGAGATAAACACAAACATAAATAAAAAAGAAAAAAAATCGCGCTAAATAAAGTCCAAAGAGAAAAATAAAATACATAAAAAAATTGATGAATAATTGAAAGAAAGTCCAAATTATTGGACAGATGATGCAGATAATTATTCGCCAGTCAGTGGGTCACTTAAAATTTTCACCATGTGAAATGCATGCTTACCAGATTGTAAGCCAAAACGTGCAGATGGCCGTAACCCCAGCCTGGGTTGTAGATCTTGTGAGATGAACCAAGACGTTTGGAATCCTCTCAAAGCAGAAATGCATAGGTTCCACAGATATCAATCAGATGCTGGATAAAAAAACATTAAAAAAATGTCTCCTTTGAGAAAGCAAGATGTCAGCTAAACCCAAATAATCACTTGAATGATGGACGCTATATGGCGCTCACAGCATGGGACCAAAGGGACCGTCAGACCATAGATGTCAATGGTTAATGACCGAAGCGAAGATACAACACACTATAGCGTGTTGATGGTATTACGCTATAGTGTGTTGTATCTTCCCTTGGGTCATTAACCATTGACATCTATGGTCTGACGGTCCCTTTGGTCCCACGCTGTGAGCGCCATATAGCGTCCATCATTCAAGTGATTATTTGGGTTTAGCTGACATCTTGCTTTCTCAAAGGAGACATCTGCCTGTTTTTTTTTCCAGCATCTGACCGATATCTGTGGAACCTACGCATATCTGCTTTGAGAGGATTCCAAACGTCTTGGTTCAGCTCACAAGATCTACAACCCAGGCTGGGGTTACGGCCATCTGCACGTTTTGGCTTACAATCTGGTAAGCATGCATTTCACATGGTGAAAATTTTAAGTGACCCACTGACTGGCGAATAATTATCTGCATCATCTGTCCAATAATTGGGACTTTCTTTCAATTATTCATCAGTTTTTTATGTATTTTATTTTTCATTTTGGACTTTATTTAGCGCAATTTTTTCTTTTTTATTAGATAAGCACCTGAACGACCACAACATTCAGGGATATACAATGTAATACTGACATAGAATCACACACATAGGTTGGACTTGATGGACTTGTGTCTTTCTTCAACCTCACCTACTATGTAAGTAAATTGTGTTTTTGGTTTGTGGTGCTCACATGCAGCGTAGTTCCACTTTAAAGACAAATTATTTTTCAAGGTACTGCTCATGCACCATTCACATTTCTAGATGTTCCCTATAAGATTTGAGTTTAAATTACTTTAAATTATGCCTGTCAAGTTTTAATGAAAAAATAACAGGTTCTCTTGTTTAGATTCCACCCCATTCTCCCTGTAATTCATTTGCTGCACTCCCCTTCTGCTCTTCTTATCAGAGCCCTTGGAAGTAACCATAGCCCTCTAATTATGCAGGCAACAGCTCTTGAATGGCCATTTGCCAGGCCCTAACTTTATCATGTTGAGCCATACGGATGATTATTAGCCCAATGTAAGACCAAATATGGAGCTCAAATAGGACTTTCCACTCTGGGCCATGGTAGATGAATGGGTGGGAGTGCACAGGGAATGTATTAGCAGACTACAAAGAGAACTTTGCTCTGAATGAACAATTTGAAAGTTTCACTTAAGCTCGGTTCACACATGGGCGGCACGACTTGCAGGTCGCCTCAGCGAGGCGACCTGCAAACGACTGCCGGGGCGACTTGCGAGACGACTTCTGCATAGAAGTCTATGCAAGTCGCCCCAAGTCGCCCCCAAAGTAATACAGGAACCTTTTTCTAAGTCGGAGCGACTTGCGTCGCTCCGATTAGAACGGTTCCATAGCACAGAACGGGAGGCGACTTGTCAGGCGACTAGGTCGCCTGACAAGTCGCCCCAGTGTGAACCGAGGCTAAAATGTTGCCTGTATCCGATCAGGTGGTCTCTCTTCGGGAGAGCCCTCACCAAGTACTTGGTGGAACCGGCTTCAGCAGGTCCCTAAGTAGCGGGGTCCGCCTGGCTTTGGCTTCGGCCTAGGTGAACCAGAGTACCTTGGCCCTGTCAGGAGAATTGCATCCTGGGTGGTTTAGGGGTTGAAGCCCTTCCTCTTCAGAGGTCGGTCTATTGCTGTCCTCGCGTGCACCTTTTTCATGTGCTGCGATTTCACAGTTAACTTTTTTTGTTCACACCATGCAGGGCTGGTGCAAGGATTCTTTGACACCCTAGGCGAAACCTCATTTTGCAGCCCCCCCCCCCCATGGCTCCACCCTTGACTCCACCCTCTTTGCCCTGCCCATTTATACCCCACCTTTTTAACCTCCCTGGCGGTTTTCCTGAGTGTGGCTCGGGATTAAATTTCAGTACCATTAGCGGTAACCCCGAGCCTCACTAGGGGATTACATCTCAGGATCCTGGAGCGGTATACTTACCTTGTCCCCAGGATCCTGCAATGTCCCCCCACTGTGTCCGTGGGCTCTGTCCTCCTCCCGAAGCCTCTCTGTGCCGGGCTCCGTTCCCTGCGAGAGTCAGGACGTACGGGGGCGGAGCCTGGCGGCAAATTTGAAAAAGTGAAAAATTCATAACACATACGGTACACTGTAATCTTACAGATTACAGTACTGTATGAAATCATTTCACATCCCTTTTGTCCCCAGTGCTTACTCCAGTGCCCTGCATGCAGTTTTATATGATATATACTGTTCTCTCTGCCTGGAAACTGGAGATTGTCCATAGCAACCAAAAAGTGTCCCTTTACGTCAAAAGTGGTTTTAGACCAGATAGAAAACAGCGATAGTAAATTAGAACAGTTGCAGAATTGAGCGATAGTGAATCGTGGGGAAATGTATTTTGTTATTATTATATTATTATTTTTTATAATTATTTATATTTATTTATTATATTATAATTTATGATTTTGTGTTTCAAACTTCATCATACCCGGGATATCTACTGGACTCTTGGTGGACAGATCTAGGTGTGTTATTGCTAAGATTTACAGGCCTACAATATAAAACGCCAAATTTCTATGCAAAATAATTTTACCGCTTTGAGACGCAAAAATCTGACATAATCATACCACCAGGAAGGTTAATGAAGCGCCCATCAAATGCAGCTTTACCAGCACCCAATCAATGCAGCCTACCAGTGCCCATCAATAAATGTTTGCTTGCTTCCATTCATTCGGGAGTCGGGACACAGCCACAGTCCTCCTCTACCGCTGCTGCGCCTCTGACACTATGTGCGAATGGAGCGGCAACTGCCTGCTGATGATGAGACTTAGTTGCTTGCTGCAGAGAGAAGAGAGTAGGAACACCAGTGGCCAAGCGCCCTAGGTAGCAGTGGCGCCCTAGGTGGCTGCCTAGTTTGCCTAGTGGTAGCACCGGCCCTGACACCATGGAGCACCAACAAAAAAAAAATCACTTTTGCTGCAGACTTGAAATGTAACCTAAAAAAAAAAAAAGTGATGTCCAAAGAAACCCATGTAGGAGTGATGGTCAGGTGTCTAGAAACATTTAGCCATACAGCGAATAAAGTTGGAGTGCCCCCTTAGCTGTATGGGTGCCTGCATGAATAAACACTTGGATGTAGAAAAAAGATGCATCCTTGCTAGCTTTGAGTATGTTTTCATGCTCACGTATGCACAACGAGTCTGGTATCATAAATATTAATGAGAACTCCTTTAATTTTTTTTTCAATTTTTTTTTTTTTTTAGAGTTTATGCTTCAATTACAGGACGGAAGATATAGAATCGATTATACAGACATATAGAAATATGGATTATTCAGAAATTTATGGCTCCCGAATCCCATTAGTATTTTAAGTACCAAAGCAGAGTTGCCAGCATGTGTAATATTTACAAACAAAAATATAAACATAGTTTGAGGTTTAAAAAGCTGAATAAAAATTATAACGTTTGCAATAAATTACTTAATTAAAAAATTGCTTTTTATAGGATTGTAAAAATTTTATCTGATATGCTGATATTTTTTTCTTTTTTTTAATCACTCCTCTGACAAATTTATTAACCTAAAAAAAAAAAAAAAACTTGCTGAAAAATGAATAATTAGAATTATATCATTAAAAGTACTTTGAAAATCTGTTTTAACATTCCGCTTTACATGGTCTTAGGGATGTACACTCAAAATGGGATTATACAATCAGGGTGGAGGATACTGGATGTAAAAGTCTTAAAAAGTAAAGATTTGCTTTCTTATAAGCATCACCTAGAAACATTTAAGTGACACTAAACTCTGACTTTCTTTATCTTCAGTGTAGTTTCACCCTTTAAAACAACCCATTCATTTTAAAATAGAAATGAAAAGCAAAACATTTTTGTATAGATATAAAAAAAATCTTATAAATACTTTTTTTTCACTTTTTTATAAGTGATCACATTCCCTCTGTTCTCAGATGCATAAGAGAGAGGGGGGAGTAGCAGCAGAACACTGAGCTTCCCAGTGAATGGCTGTGCAGCAGGGGCGTGTCAAGTCGGATCATTGGAAGAGAGTACACTGAGTTTCCAGGATAGCTAGAGAACTGACCACATTGTGCTCTCCTGCTTAGTGTGGTCAGTTTTTAATAGGAAAGCAGAGGGACTGGCACTTACTTTCTCATACAAGTACATGGTAGAACAGGCATATATCAGGAATATGAAACGTTGGGGTAACAAACACTTTAAAGTGTTTACAGAAAATCTGTAAGGTGAACTTACACTGGACCCCCCCCCTCCCTATCATACCCGGTCCCGCTGTACCTGCGGCCGGCGATCTCCCGTACTGACACATCGTATCGCCGCTTTACCGTTCCGGGGTATTGAAATTCCAGCGGCTTGCTCTCCTCTTCTCCAGCGCTGACAGAATGGGCTACGCGGGTTCTGATTGGTTGGCGCCGCCCCCTGTGACGGCGCTGACCAATCAGAATGCCTCTTATCCATACCTCTATCTGTACGTTTAGGAGATTAAGCCACAGGGGATTTCTGATCCCCGGACCGGTAAATCGGTGATACGATGTGTTAGTGCAAGAGATCGCCAGCCGCAGGTACAGCAGAACCGGGTGTGATGGGGAGGGGGTCCAGTGTATGTTCATCTTACAGATTTTTCTGTAAAGGTGAACTTACCCTTTAAGCATATTAGTTTACTGTATATACTTAAAAGTGGTTGTAAATCATTACATATACCCAGAGAAGTGACTGGCCTTGGGTAATACACAGAGATGAAACAAATCCTACTACACAAGTTGTACCTGTTTATCTGCAGCTATCTCTTCTCTGTAGCCTTCTAAAGCACACATTTTACATAGCACTTCTAAACTCCAGAAGGCAATGAGCAGGGATCTGATGTCACACACTACACAGTTGGAAGCTGACTGTAATCTGAGACTTGAGTGGAGGGAATGGACACACCCTCCTCTACATGGTCTCATAGGGAAACATGCACATCTGAAGCTGTCCATCACCATCTATGTTCTGGAGGGTCTTCTTGAATAAAATTGGAGACATGATCAATTAAATCTTCCTTAACCACTTGATGCCCGCCCCTCAAAGTGTCAGAGTGTGTGGCAAGGAGAGCCAATCAGCGACATCCCCTCACAGGGGGACATCTACGTGTATAATCAGGGCACTGATCATCAGTGCCCTGATTACAATATAGCGCCAGAAGTGCCAGCTTTCAGTGCCAGCAATCAGTGCCACCAATCAGTGCCCATTAGTGATGCCATTCAGTGCTGGCTATCAGAGCCGCCTATCAGTGCTGCCCATCAATGCACCTCACTGCTGCCCATCAATGCTCATCATTGTCGCCCCATCAGTGCCACCCATCAATGCCCACCAGTGCCCATCAGTGCCGCCTATCCGTGCCGACAATCAGTGCCCACCAGTGCTGCTTATCTGTGCCCATCAGTGCCACCTATCAGTGGCCACCAGTGCCACCAATCAGTGCCCACCAGTGCCACCAATCAGTGCCCATTAGTGATGCCAGTCAGTGCTGGCTATCAGAGCTGCCTATCAGTGCTGCCCATCAATGCCCATCACTGCTGCCCATCAGTGCCCATTATTGTCACCCATCAGTGCCATCCATCAGTGCCCATCAATGCCGCCCATCAGTGCTGCCTATCATTGCCACCTATCAGTGCTCATCAGTGCTGCCTATCAGTGCCCATAAGTGCAGTATATTAGTGCCTCCTCATCAGTGCCACCTAATCATTGCCCATAAGTGCCACCTCATTAGTGCCCATCAATGCAGCCTATCAGTGCCCATCAGGACAGTGAAGGAGAAAAATTACTTATTTAGAAAATTTATTGAGACAGATACTAAGGAAAACGTTTTTCTTTTTTCAAAATCTTCGGTCTATTTTTTTTTTTTTATGGTGAAAAAACAAAAAAACCCAGCAGTGATTAAATACCACCAAAAAAAAGCTCCATTTGTATGAAGAAAATGATAAAAAATTTCACATAGTTACAGTGTAGTTTGACCGCGCAATTGTCATTCAAAGTGTGACAGCGCTAAAAGCTGAAAAATGGCCTGGGCAGGAAGGGGGTGTAAGTGCCCGGTATTGAGGTGGTTAAAATTAATATTAAGATTATATATAGTTAGTAATAAAGATGAGAAATTTACAGCAGTAGTGTTACCTTTTGATTAGAGAAAAAGAAATCTTTTACCGGTGTGGAATATATACTGTATTCATGGCAAAATTCAGAACGGAAAAAAAGGTTTAAAAAAAGAAAAAAAAAAACAAAAAAAAAACAGAAATCTTGAAGAAAGCAACATAATGATTTATTTTCAAAGAGATTAAGATGACTAAATGGGAAGTAATTTGGCTTAATGGATGTAAAACTAACCATAATTTTGGATAATAGGGTCATTTTCTGCTGGGCTTGATGTTCTAGACAACAGCCCAGCCATTTAAACAGAAAAGCAAGTAGTGGGGTCACAGTTTTTGTTACTTGGTAGCACGTCAAAAGGCCCACACCATGTTTCGCACACTTATTCAGGATACCCGCATTTCCTCCATCCATGCCCCAATCAACCCGGTAAGTGGTCGCAGACAAATCAGAGGTGGATGAATACACTTTGTATGTACACCTGGAACAGGACAATTGTCCCACTATAGACAAACTGCTATGGCGTCTCTTCGTACGCACGCATTTAATACAGTGGGGAAAAAAGTAGCCTAGCAAAAAAGATTTAAAACTGCTAAAAGGAAAATCCATTTTTTCACGGAATAATAAGGCCATAAAAAAAGCAGAAAGAATACAAAGTTAAACTTTGTATTTTAGATTTTCTCAATAGAAAAAAAAAATGTCCAATCTGCTCACCATGTAGAATAGACATAAAACAAATTTAAGTACTTCCTAGTTGAAGATTTATAGGAGCGCAGATATAGAAGAAGAAAGGTTTCACATTTTTCAATCTTCTTCCAATATCTTCTGCCTGGCAGTTTAAAATGGCTATATAACGAGGTAGTAGCTCCACTGATGTAATTGAGATATTGGAAGGTGAAAAACAACATTCAGGTAATTTTGCCTCCGATATTGCAAAAAATAAAAATAAAAAAAATGATATATATATATAAACACAATGGGGCAAAAAAGTATTTAGTCAGCCACCAATTATGCAAGTTCTCCCAGATGAGAGAGGCTTGTAATTGTCATCATAGGTATACCTCAACTGTGAGAGACAAAATGTGGAAACAAATCCAATCACATTGTCTGATTTTTGAAAGAATTTATTTGCAAATTATGGTGGAAAATAAGTATTTGGTCACCTACAAACAAGCAAGATTTCTGGCTCTCACAGACCCGTATCTTCTTCTTTAACCGCTAAGCCACCGCCCACCGTCATATGACGGCTGGACGAGGCTTCTATTGTTCTGGGAGGACGTCATATGACGTCCTCGCCTTCCGAGCCACTAGGGGGCGCGCGTGCGCCGCCGGCGGCGCGCGCGCGTGCCCGCTGCGTCGCTCGGGACCCGGTGCGCGTGCCCGGCGGCCGCGATGTCCGCCGGGCACCCGCGATTGCCGGGTAACAGAGCAGGAGCGTGGATCTGTGCATGTAAACACAGATCCACGTCCTGTCAGAGAGGAGAGGAGACCGATGGCGTGTCCCTTGTACATAGGGACAGCGATCGGTCACCTCCCCCAGTCAGTCCCCTCCCCCCACAGTTAGAATCACCTCCTTAGGTAATACATTAACCCCTCGAGCGCCCCCTAGTGTTAACCCCTTCCCTGCCAGTCACATTTACACAGTAATCAATGCAATTTTATAGCATTGATCGCTGTATAAATGTGAATGGTCCCAAAAATGTGTCAAAAGTGTCCGATATGTCCGCCGCAATATCGCAGTCACAATAAAAAATGCAGATCGCCGCCATTACTAGTAAAAAATAAATAAATAATAAAAATGCTATAAATCTATCCCCTATTTTGTAGACGCTATAACTTTTGCGCAAACCAATCAATATACGCTTAGCGCAATTTTTTTTTACCAAAAATATGTAGAAGAATACGTATCGGCCTAAACTGAGGAAAAAAATTGTTAAAAAAAAAAAAAAAATTGGATATTTATTATAGCAAAAAGTAAAAAATATTGTGTTTTTTCAAAATTGTCCCTCTTCTTTTGTTTATAGCGCAATAAATAAAAACCGCAGAGGTGATCAAATACCACCAAAAGAAAGCTCTATTTGTGGGGAAAAAATGATAAAAATTTCATTAGGGTACAGTGTAACATGACCGCGCAATTGTCATTCAAAGTGCGACAGCGCTGAAAACTGAAAAATGGCTTGGGCAGGAAGGGGGTGTAAGTGCCCTGTATTGAGGTGGTTAAGAGGCTCCTCTGTCCTCCACTCATTACCTGTATTAATGGCACCTGTTTGAACTTGTTATCAGTATAAAAGACACCTGTCCACAACCTCAAACAGTCACACTCCAAACTCCACTATGGTGAAGACCAAAGAGCTGTCAAAGGACACCAGAAACAAAATTGTAGACCTGCACCAGGCTGGGAAGACTGAATCTCCAATAGGCAAGCAGCTTGGTGTGAAGAAATCAACTGTGGGAGCAATAATTAGAAAATGGAAGACATACAAGATCACTGATAATCTCCCTCGATCTGGGGCTCCACGCAAGATCTCACCCCGTGGGGTCAAAATGATCACAAGAACCGTGAGAAAAAATCCCAGAACCACACGGGGGGACCTAATGAATGACCTGCAGAGAGCTGGGACCAACGTAACAAAGGCTACCATCAGTAACACACTACACCGCCAGGGACTCAGATCCTGCAGTGCCAGACGTGTCCCCCTGCTTATCAGTGAGGTTTGCTAGAGAGCATTTGGATGATCCAGAAGAGCATTGGGAGAATGTCATATGGTCAGATGAAACCATAGTAGAACTGTTTGGTAGAAACACAACTTGTCGTGTTTGGAGGAGAGAGAATGCTGAGTTACAACCAAAGAACACCATACCTACTGTGAAGCAGGGGGGGGGGGGCAACATCATGCTTTGGGGGGCTGTTTCTCTGCAAAGGGAACAGGACGACTGATCTGTGTACATGAAAGAATGAATGGGGCCATGTATCATGAGATTTTGAGTGCAAACCTCCTCCCATCAGCAAGGGCATTGAAGATGAAACGTGGCTGGGTCTTTCAGCATGACAATGATCCCAAACACACCGCCTGGGCAACGAAGGAGTGGCTTCGTAAGAAGCATTTCAAGGTCCTGGAGTGGCCTAGCCAGTCTCCAGATCTCAACCCCATAGAAAACCTTTGGAGGGAGTTGAAAGTCCGTGTTGTTCAGCGACAGCCCCAAAACATCACTGCTCTAGAGGAGATCTGCATGGAGGAATGGGCCAACATACCAGCAACAGTGTGTGACAACCTTGTGAAGACTTACACAAAACGTTTGGCCTCTGTCATTGCCAACAAAGGATATATAACAAAGTATTGAGATGAACTTTTGATATTGACCAAATACTTATTTTCCACCATAATTTGCAAATAAATTCTTTCAAAAATCAGACAATGTGATTGTCTGGATTTGTTTCCACATTTTGTCTCTCGTAGTTGAGGTATACCTATGATGACAATTACAGGCCTCTCTCATCTTTCTAGGTGGGAGAACTTGCACAATTGGTGGATGACTAAATACTTTTTTGCCCCATTATATATATATATATATATATATATATATATATATATATATATATATACACACACACTAAATTACCAAAAGTATTGGGGCGCCAGCCTTTACACGCACATGAACTTTAATGGCATCCCAGTCTTAGTCCGTAGGGTTCAATATTGAGTTGGCCCACCCTTTGCAGCTATAACAGCTTCAACTCTCCTGGGAAGGCCGTTCACAAGGTTTAGTTGTGTGTCTATTGGAATGTTTGACCATTCTTCCAGAAGAGCATATGTGAGGTCAGGCATTCATCCCACTCAAATTCATCCAAAAGGTGTTCTATCAGGTTGAGGTCAGGACTCTGTGCAGGCCAGTCAAGTTCCTCCACCCCAAACTCGCTCATCCATGTCTTTATGGACCTTGCTTTGTGCACTGGTCCAAAACATTTGGTGGAGGGGGGATTATGGTGTGGGGTTGTTTTTACAGGAGTTGGGCTTGGCCCCTTAGTTCCAGTGAAGAGAACTCTTAAGGCTTCAGCATACCAAGACATTTTGGACAATTTCATGCTCCCAACTTTGTGGGAAAAGTTTGGGGATTGCCCCTTCTTGTTTCAACATGACCTAGCACCAGTGCACAAACAAGGTCCATAAAGACATGGATGAGCGAGTTTGGGGTGGAGGAACTTGACTGAAACACCTTTGGTATTAAACAGAGCACAGACTATGAGCCAGGCCTTCTCGTCCAATATCAGTGCCTGCCCTTACACATGCGCTTCTGGAAGAATGGTTAAACATTCCCATAGACACACTCCTAAACCTCGTGGACAGCCTTTAGACATTAATGGCTGTGTGTTGAGTTATTTTGAGGGGACAGCAAATTTACACTGTTATACAAGCTGTACACTCACTACTTTACATTGTAGCAAAGTGTCATTTCTTCAGTGTTGTCACATGAAAAGATAGAATAAAATATTTACAAAAATGTGAGGGGTGTACTTACTTTTGTGAGATACTGTATATATAGATATATACAGTTAAGTGCATATATATTTGAACGCAGGCACAATTTTCATTTTTTGTATATATATCTATATATAGATCTATCTATATATAGATAAATATATGTATATATATACAGTAGCTCACAAAAGTCAGTACACCTCTCACATTTTTGTAAATATTTTATTCTATCTTTTCATGTGACAACACTGAAGAAATGACACTTTGCTACAATGTAAAGTAGTGAGTGTACAGCTTGTAGAACAGTGTAAATTTGCTGTCCCCTCAAAATAACTCAACACACAGGCTTTAATGCCTAAACCACTGGCAACAAAAGTGAGTACACCCCTAAGTGAAAATGTCCAAATTGGGCCCAAAGTATCAATATTTTGTGTGACCACCATTATTTTCCAGCACTGCCTTAACCCTCTTGGGCATGGAGTTCACCAGAGCTTCACAGGTTGCTCCTGGAGTCCTCTTCCACTCCTCCAAATTTACACTGTTATACAAGCTGTACACTCACTACTTTACATTGTAGCAAAAGTGTCATTTCTTCAGTGTTGTCACATGAAAATGGCTCTTTCATAAGGGTGCCTGGGAGGAAGGTAAAAACAGACAGCTGAACCAAGTTTTTACCAACCTCTGGCCACAGCCCAGACTGCTAAGAGTATAATCAGGCAGGACTGTACATGTGGTCATGACACCTGTCAAACTCTCATATTGAGTTCAGTGCTACAGCATTACAGATTTGACTGCAGTGCTGATTGAGCAAATTTTTCCAACAAGCCCGTTCATGAGAAGTCAATCATTAGATCGGCTTCTCACAAACAGGAATGTCCATAGATGGATCGAAATGGATCGAAATTCAGTAATCCCTGCTGAACCGACTGAATTTCGATCCATCTATGGCCAGCTTTAGGCTAGTTTGCTATCTGCAGATCTGTAATAGGCAAACATATTTAAAAAAAAATGACAGCACAAAAAAAAAAAATATCCATACTGCTGAAGAATATGCAACTTTAGACATTGGGGTGGATTTACTATAAGCAAAGAGACTGTACACTCTGCAAGTGAAATTGCTCCAGAGCTTAGTAAATGAGCAGAAGCTCTGCTGATCATTCAATCATGTTGGGCTTGATGGACTTGTGTCTTTTTTCAACCTCACCTACTATGTAATTACGTGCAAGCACAAATGCAGTTTTTTTTTTTTTTTTTCCTTGCATGTGATTGGGTATTCTTTCCAAAGTGAAGCTTTACCTCATTCGCTAAGCTCTGGAGCAACTGCACTTGCAGAGTGCCCAGTCTATTTGCATTTAGTAAATCAACCCCAATGTTTGTTTAACTACTTACGGTCCACCTGCCGCAGTTGTACGTCGGCTCTTTGATGAGGAATACCGTTGTTATGACAGCAGATAGCTGCCTACATCCCGGTATACTGTTCTTCAGCGGGCGGTCAGCTTTCAGATAAAAGTGGTCTCTGTGGCGGATTCGCCGCAAGATCACTTTTATCGGGGGTGGGAAAGGGCCCTCCCCCGGCCCTGCTCTGGTAATCTCCGCAGCTTACCGGACCCACCGGTAGTGGCGGAGAGGTTCACGTCCTGTCATGTCCTCTGCCTGGAACCAAGTGAGGGGAAGATTGTCCCCACCCGACTCTATAGCATTGACTGGCGCAAGCGATCTCAAACGTCACTTCCACCCATAGCTCTTAAAATATTTTTTTTTTTTTTCTTTTCAAATTACATAATTTTTATTAATTTTTTTTATTGCATATTTCTGTAAATATGAGATCTGAGGTCTTATTGACCCCAGATCTCATATTTAAGAGGTCCTGTCATGCCTTTTTTTTCTATTACAAGGGATGTTTACAGTTCTTGTAATAGGAAAAAAAATGACCCAAAAAAATTGGTTTAAAAGGACAGTGTCAAAAAATGAAAAATAAAAAGTAAAATAAATAATAAATGTTTTTTTTAAAGTGCTCTGTCCCACCGAGCTCGTGTAGAAGCGAAAGCATACGTGAGTAGCGCCCGCATATGAAAACGGTGTTCAAACCACACATGTGAGGTATCGCCGCGATCGTTAGAGTGAGAGCAATAATTCTAGCCCTAGACCTCCTCTGTAACTTAAAACTGGTAACCTATAGAAATTTTTAAACATCGGAGATTTTTAAGGGTAATAGTTTGTCGCCATTCCACGAGCGGGCGCAATTTTGAAGTGTGACATGTTGGGTATCATTTTACTCAGAGTAAAATTATCTTTCTCAATAAAAAAAATAAATTGGGCTAACTATACTGTTGTCTGATTTTTTTAATTGACAAAATGTATTTTTTCCCCAAAAAAGTGCGCTTGTAAGACCGCTGAGCAAATACGGTGTGACAGAAAGTATTGCAACAACTGACAATTTTATTCTCTAAGGTGTTAGAAAAAAATATATAATGTTTGGGGTTCTAAGTAATTTTCTAGCAAAAAAAAAAAAAAAAATGATTTTAACTTGTAAACAACAAGTCTGAAAAATAGGCCCAGTCCTTAAGTGGTTAATTCTGTGATTTAAAAAAAAAAATATTGATTTAAATCAGACCTTACATGAAAATGCAAGCCATTGAACAAAAATCTGAATTGAAAGAAAGATTTAAAAAATACTTCACACCCGGTTTCAGGACACATTCTGTGATGTCATTGGTATTCAGAATGGGATCTTGTGAAAGCTCAGGATCTCAAATCTCACAAGAAAAGATGCTCTACACGTCTACAGCATCCTGTAGAGCAGTGCTTCTCAATCCTGTCCTCAAGTACCCCTAACAGGCCATGTTCTCTGAATTTCTCTTAGATAAAATAGCTGTCCAAAATACCAAGCTATTGACTGATTTAACCACTTCAGTCCCGGAAGGATTTACCCCCTACCTGACCAGAGCACTTTTTGTGATTCGGCACTGCATCGCTTTAACTGACAATTGCGCGGTCGTGCGACGTTGCACCCAAACAAAATTGATGTCCTTTTTTTCCCACAAATAGAGCTTTCTTTTGGTGATATTTGATCACCTCTGTGGTTTTTATTTTTTGCGCTATAAACAAAAAAAGGGCGACAATTTTGAAAAAAAAAAAACAATATTTTTTACTTTTTGCTATAATAAATATCCCCCAAAAATATATTAAAAAAAACAATTTTTTACTCCAGTTTAGGCCGATACGTATTCTTCTACATATTTTTGGTAAAAAAAAAAATCGCAATAAGCATATATTGATTGGTTTGCCCAAAAGTTATAGCGTCTACAAAATAGGGGATAGTTTTATGGCATTTTTATTATTATTTTTTATTTTTTTAATAGTAATGGCGGCGATCTGTGATTTTTTATCGTGACTGCGACATGGCAGACACATCGGGCACTTTTGACACTATTTTGGGACCACTGTCATTTATATCAGTGCTATAAAAATGCACTGATTATTGTGTAAATGACACTGGCAGGGCAGGGGTTAAACACTAGGGGGTGATGAAGGAGTTAAGTGTGTCCCAGGGAGTGATTCTAACTGTGGGGGGGATGGGCTACCACTGACATGACAGCGATCACTGCTGCCGATGACAAGGAGCTGTAGATCTGTGTCATGTCACTGGGCAGAACAGGGAAATGCCTTGTTTACATAGGCATCTCCCCATTCTTCTGCTCCGTGACACGATCACGGGCACCCGGCGGACATTGTGTCTGCGGGACACGCGGTCAGGGAGCACGCGCGCCCACAATGCCGCATCTTAAAGGGGACGTACCTGTACGCTCATTTGCCCAGCCATGCCATTGTGCCGACGTATATCGTCGTGCGCTGGTGGGCAAGGGGTTAAAGCACTTGTGCAAGATAAAGGAAAACCTGCAAACATGGCCTGTTGGGGGTACTTGAGGACAGGGTTGAGAACCCCTGGTGTAGAGTGTGTTCCTGTGAGATGTGAGGTTGTTCACTTTCCCAGGATCCTGCAAGGCGGTCCAGTGATGTCACCCTCATCTACGCAAACCCACTTGAAGTACCGTATTTTTACTATTTTATTTTTTTTATTTTGGCTTTTATCTACCCTGTTTCCCCGAAAATAAGACCTAGCGTGATTGTCGGTGATGGCTGCAATATAAGCCCTACTCCCCAAATAAGCCCTACCTTGTTTCCCCGAAAATAAGCCCTACCCTGAAAATAAGACCTACAAGGAGTTTAACTAGGGCTTATTTGGGGGGGTAGGGCTTATATTGCAGCCATCACCGACAATCACACTAGGTCTTATTTTCGGGGAAACAGGGTAGCTTTTCCAAATTAGGTGATGAGTGCTCCAAGATTAGCAGGACTTGCATGCAAGCTCCACTGTAGCCTCCCTGACGGTTTTCCTGAGTGTGGCTCGGGGGTTAAATTTTATTACCATTAGCAGTAACCCTGAGCCACACTCGGGATTGCATTGCAGGATCCTGGAGCGATATACTTACCTTATCCCCAGGATCCTGCGATGTCCCCCCACTGTGTCTGCGGGCTCTGTCCTCCGCCCGAAGACACTCTGTGCCGGGCTCCGTTCCCTGCAAGCGTCGCAACGCACGGGGGCGGAGCCTGGCGGCAAATTCAAAGAACTGTAAAAATCATAACACATACAGTACTGTAATCATTCAGATTACAGTACTGTATGAAATCATTTCACATCCCTTTTGTCCCCAATGCTTTGTCCAATACCCTGCATGCAGTTTTATATTATATATACTGTTCTTTCTGCCTGGAAACTGGAGATTGTCCATAGCAACCAAAAGGTGTCCCTTTACGTCAAAAGTGGCTTTAGACCAGTAAATTAGAACACTTGCCGAATTGAGCGATAGTGAATCGTGGGGAAATTTATTTTATTATTATTATTATTTTTTTTTTTTTTAATTATTTATATTTATTTATTATATTATAATTTATGATTTTGTGTTTCAAACTTCATCATACCCGGGATATCTACTAGAATCTTGGTGGAGAGATCTAAGTGTGTTATTGCTAAGAATTACAGGCCTACAATATAAAACGCCAAATTTCTATGCAAAATAATTGTACCGCTTTGAGACGCAAAAATCTGAAACAATCATACCGCCAGGGAGGTTAACTTTGACACAGAATATTCTAAATTTATTCTGCGACACTGCTCTAGATATCAGGCTTTATGACTTGTTGAATGAGTTAGAGCTAAGGAGCTTTGGGTGAAATTAAGTCGATGTCATTGCCTGTAGGTGAAAAAAGACATTGTAAATCAGGAATTGTGTTTAAATATGAGCTTCCCATGTGTCGGAGAGAGACACCTTTCCTAGAAAACCAATCACTGTTCATTGTTCCGGTTGCATTGCCAGGTGATAAATATGTCAGCGACGCCAGTGTCTTTACACATCATCTGTACAGAGTGAAGATGAACTGGCAAAAAACATCATTTCATCCAATCCTTTATTTATTTTTTTTCTGGCCGGAATTTGAGATTAGGATCTCAAAACACCGGCGTACGATTGACACAGGGACCTTGTAGCACTGGGGGGGTCCTTGGCTCTGTTTTTCTAATATTACAAAACAGCAAGGCTACCCTTCTCTCGCAAGGTCTGGACGTGTATTATCAGGCGCAGAATGGAGCATAATATAAAAATATTATGTTTATGTCAAATGCAAAAATGTTAATATTAACTAAAACCAGGTTTAAATTGTTTCACAAAACTTGGACACATCTGGACAAATCACAATGAGCGTATAATGAATACTTGTAGCAAAAGGGCATTTAGATCTTGGCACCGCGTAGAAAGAATTTGTTCATAAAAACATAAAGTTTATTACCAATTATTTAACCGCCTCAGCCCCGGAAGATTTTACCCCCTTCCTGACCAGAGCACTTTTTGCGATTCGGCACTGCGTCGCTTTAACTGACAATTGCGACGTTGCACCCAAACAAAATTGACGTCCTTTTTTTCCCCCACAAATAGAGCTTTCTTTTGGTGGTATTTGATCACCTCTGCGTTTTGTTTTTTTTTGCGCTTAAACAAAAAAATTGCGACAATTTTGAAAAAAAAAAAAGAAATATTTTTTACTTTTTGCTATAATAAATATCCCCCAAATATATATATATATATATATATATAAAAAAATTGTTTTCCTCAGTTTAGGCCGATATGTATTCTTCTACATATTTTTGGGAAAAAATCGCAATAAGTGTATATTGATTGGTTTGCGCAAAAGTTATAGCGTCTACAAAATAGGGGATAGATCTATGGCTTTTTTATTATTCATTTTTTTTATTAATAATGGCAACGATTTGCGATTTATATTGGGACTGTGACATTATGACAGACACTTTTGACACTATTTTGAGACCATTTTTATTTATACAGCGATCAGTGCTATAAAAATGCACTGATTACTGTGTAAATGACACTGGCAGGGAAGGGGTTAACCACTAAGGGACGATGAAGGAGTTAAGTGTGTCCTAGGGAGTGATTCTAACTGTTGGGGGGATGGGCTTCCAGTTACATGACAGCGATCACTGCTCCTGATGACAGGGAGCAGTAATCTCTGTCATGACACAAGGCAGAACAGGGAAATGCCTTGTTTACATAGACACTTCCCCGTTCAGCAGCTCCGTGACACGATCGCCGGGAGACCGGCGGACATTGAGTCCACTGGTCCTGCGGGCACGGTCACGCTGTACGCGGCGGGTGCGCACACGCACGCCTCCTGTGGAGCGTGCGCACCTGCTATCCCTGCCTCTTAAAGGGGATGTACAGGTACGCCCATTTGCCCACCACTGCCATTGTGCCGACGTATATCGGCGTGCAGTGGTCGGCAAGTGGTTAAGGGCAAAATGTGTATGTATTTACTAAAGAACACTGAATATGTGCCATCATTTCCAAAAGGGGGCACAGAAGAGTGATAGATGACCGAAGAGTACCTAGTCAACTGTTTTTTTTTTGGGGACCACGTCCAAAACAAACGATTAAAGTTGTTCTAAAGGCTCCTTTTTTCTTTAATATAATAAACACATCATAGTTACCTGCTCTGTGCAATGGTTTTGCACAGAGCATCCCCGCTCTTCCTCTTCTCAGGTCTCCCACTGCCTCTTCTGGCCCCTCTCACTTGCCAACTGCAACCAGAGCAAGCTGCTTGTTCTAGGGGCACCTGTGTGTGCTTACTCCCAAGCCGCCTCTGTGTCTCACTCCCTCCCCTCTGGGTGTGATTGACAGCACTAGGAGCCAATAGCTCCCGCTGCTCTGTCTTAGCCAAGGAGGAGAGAGAGACCTGGGAGAGCTTCTGCTCTAGTGAACAGCGCTGGATCAGGATCTGGATTGGGTAAGTATTGGGGGTGATGGGGGGAGGTGGAGGGAGCTGCACACTGAAGGTTTTTTAGCTTCAAGCATAGAATGTATGAAGGTAAAAAACCTTCACCTTTTACAACTACTCTAAATCTGATTTCCCAAAAACATAGCTGACAAATTACACGGGATCCAAAGAGCAGTCCGATCTTAGAAAGAAGGCCCCAGAGTAGAATCAGCCATATATCACAAAGATTACTCCAACCTTGGTTTCCAATACGCCTCCAGTGGAAGCTCTGTTTTTGTAAAATTGGATTTAATAGTTCTGTGATGGACCACTAGACACCAAACCTGGGTTCCTCTGCCAAGATACAGCTTCCTCCACTCTGGAACCTGGAACCAGGAACCAGGTATTATAGCTGAATATTGCACCCAAGAACTAGACAACACAAGCTTAGGTGCAAACTGGAACTGATTTTATTGTAAATCCACATAGAATATATACCACACAAGATCAGGTAAGAGCTTGATCCTAAACAATACAAACTTTAAACAGTATGTCAGTACAGTACAGCTAATGAACAGCTAACATAAACATAAACAGTAAGCTAATTAACAACTTGTCACCTAGACAAGCCTAGATGTCAGTGCCCACAGACAGTTTGGCATCAGAAGACCCAGGGCTGTCCAAACCTCGTTAACCAGATTTCTTTTCAGATCCATCTTCTCACTGAGTTTTTAAGTTGGCAGCAACCATCATGGCTTCCTTGACTGTTAAATTTGGTAATGTCATCTTGCATTATATAATAAGACATCTTTCTGAATTCTTGTAGCTCCCTCAAATACCAGGGCCCATAGTCAGTAGCCAAGAGGCTAACCTACAGTCCGCTCCAAAAGCCCCTGTCCCGGTTGCTTCTGTCACAAGTCCATTTTGGGCATGGTGGCTATCTATGATGTCCCCGGTGTAAGATCTGGGCACTCTTCGGTCCTCTATTACTCTTCTGTGCCCCCTGTTTAAAATGATGGTCCACATTTAGTGTTCTTCAATAAATACATTCATCTTTTGCTCTTAAATGGTTGGGTTCAACTGCATGGATTTCATCTACATGTGCTCCTGATGAAGATGTTGACTGTTCAAAAATCAAAATACGTTGAGCTGGCTGACATGAAGGGATTCATCTTTTTACTCTGTAGTTATGTGGAAAATATACGTGAACTCTCTGTTATAATACTGGATATGTTGCTATATGTGTTTTTAACATTTGCATAATAAACGTTTTGTTTTTATGAAAAATTCTGTCTACATGGTGTCAAGATCTACATATTTTAAAGTCTTTTGCTTCAAGTATTGGTGGTTAGGATATGATATTTAGGATGTGGGCATGTAGTGACACAAAACCTTTTTTCTAAATATTTTGAGCATATAATGAAAAAAGCATACTCAGAAATTACCTACTAGACTTGTGCACAACGGAAAAATTTGTTTAGTTTCGGTAAAATACATTATTTTGTTCTGTTATAGTCGATATGTTACGTTAATACGTTTTCGGGTAATTCGTTATTTCTGTAGAGTGTCGATATTCGTTATACTGAATCTCGAATCATGTCAAATTAATTCGTTATATCCGCTATAATTTCATTTGTATTCATTGGAATTCGATATTTGTGTATGTATATATATTCGTGATAAAGATTCGTAGTTTGGAAAGTCTTTTGTTTATTGAATCTAATAACACACACAATGACTATATCTCTTCTCCTCTGCTCATATACAATACATCACCCTTCTCACTCACTTCTCAGGAATGCACTTTGCCAGTAATCCAACCTCCAGCACAAAATTAATCAGCTGATTGGACTGTAAGATTTACTTTGAGTTGACCTTTTGTTTCATTAGATCTTTAACGAATTACCAAATCATGTCGAATTAATTCATTATATCCGCTATAATTTCTTTTGTATTCGTTGAAATTCGTTATTTTTTTATTCGGATGCATCCGAAAGTCCGAAAGATGCAAAATTTGGCCGAATTTCGGTTCGTTACGAAAAGAATTGCACAAGCCTATTACCTACAGCATGTCAGAAATGAATAGTCAGAAGTTACCTTCAGTAACAAAAACTGCCTGTAAAAATGACCAGTGGATCCAAAAATATAGGCAAATGGACCTTGACCTCTTCTGCCTCTAGAGCAGTGATGGCGAACCTTGGCAGCCCAGATGTTTTGGAACTACATTTCCCATGATGCTCTTGCACTCTACAGTGTAGTTGAGCATCATGGGAAATGTAGTTCCAAAACATCTGGGCTGCCAAGGTTCGCCATCACTGCTTTAGAGCCTACCTGAGCACCAGCATGAAATACCCCCTTATTACCAGGCCATTTTTCAGTTTTCAGCACTGTGATAGTTTGACAAGCATCTACTCCAATATACAACGCTGTATCCAAATGAGTTTTATATCATTTTTTGAGACAGACAGAGCTTTCTCTTGGTGGTATTTAATTCCGAAAAAAAAAAGTGTCTTTCTATTAAAATAAAAATGCCAGAATAATACGAAAACCCCTGAAATAACCATTTTCTCTGGAAAGTAGACACCCCATCTAATTTTTGCCACCATTTTTTGGAAATGAGGAGACCTGTCGGTACTAAGGGAGTTAAATGCAGAGCTTGAGAATGGTGCACTACTAGATACATTAAGATACAAGTCATACACAGATGAAGGAGGCAGTGAAGGGGTTAATGTACTGGTCACATACAGTAGCAGGATGGAGATGAAGAGGTTAATGTTCAGATGGGCAGAATAAGGGAGCGTAGGGGTTCATTTACTGGTCACCACAGACAGCATTGGAGTTAGTATGTGTTGGAGACGAAGGGGGGGGGGGTCAGAAAAAAAAAAAAAAGGATCCTGGTGTCACTCCAACAGAAAGAATGGATCAGCAGCTGCTGATCCATTTATTCTGTGTCTATTCATAAGTAGTGATGTCTTTCCTTCCCCTAGAGAAAGTCTAGTGAGAGCAGCGTACTCTACAGGGAGAGCCCAATTCAATTGGAAGATACACTCACAGGTGTTCAGACTCAGTGTGTCCATTCACACCAGAACAGGATATGCAGAATGATGGAGCCCGCAACACTGTAATATGTATGCATATTTATTGACTACATAAGAGTGAAAATAATACAAAGGAGCCTTAGTCATAGCATACATAGTCAATAAATACGCTTATGGATTACAGTGTTGCTGGCTCCATCTTTCTGCATATTGTTGTAAGAAGAAGGAAGAGATCAGCACTGTAAATAGTACCATGTGATTGCTGTGATGACCAATCACAGGGAGAAACAAGGAGAGGGGCGCCTATATCAAAAACACTTTATTGAAAAAGCAATATCCATTTACATGGAAGTAAATGACGTTGGGTACATCTCTGGGATGAGCAGGTGGGACTACAGGTAGTAGAGAGTCCTTTTCTAGCTGGCAGGAAGCAGCACGTCAGAGGATGCCAGGGACGATGAGGGCAGTGAGTCGTCAGATACTTGCAGAGTAACACCGCTGCACCTTCAGAACTCTCGTCTGGTCACCACAAAGATGGAGGACGGCTGTGCAGTGTGGGAGCCAAAATGTTATTTTAATTAATTTAATAATTTAATTTTTCTACTTTTTATTTAAATTTTATTTAAATGATTCTAATTTGCATTTATAAACTGTTAGTATCTTGTCTGATCCTCTTCACCATTTGCCACTGTCATTATTGTATTGTATTGTATTGTATCCCTCCTGACTCCGCCTCCCACTCCACTACAAAACATTGTCCTTTTACCATGTCCATCATGCTTGACAAAGGAGCGCGGCTACCGTACCACTCGTGGCATGCACGCTCCGAAACGCGTTGCACTATAGTGACGTCACTATCCTGTGCCACGCCGCTTGCGATCCAAGCCTCGTTTTGGCTCCCACACTGCCTTTGCAATACTCCATCTTTGCGGTGACCAGACGGGAGTTCTGAAGCTGCAGCGGTGTTACTCTGCAAGGATCTAACGATTCACTGCCCTCATTGTCCCTGGGATCTGATGTGCTACTTCCTGCCAGCTAGAAAAGGACTCTCTGCTACCTGTAGTCCTGCCTGCTCATCCCAGAGATGTACCCAACGTCATTTACTTCCATGTGAGTGGATATTGCTTTTTCAATAAAGTGTTTTTGATATAATACTCAGAGGCGCCCCTCTCCTTGTTTCTCTCCTAGCTCTACTGGAATTTGCTTCTGGTCTCCTCTGGTGGCAGCCCTGACAGACTCACCTAATCTTTCTTCCCTAATACCTGCCTGTTGGGCTATTATGGACCCTACATGAGTAATATTGAGGTATCTGTGCCTTTTTACTTGTTAAAAGTGATGACCAATCGCAGCAATCACATGGTACCCAGCCCCTCAGATCAGCTGGGTACAGAGTCCTTGGGTACCCAGCAGTTTCATTGCTGCTGGGCAGACAGTATTCCCCTGGGGAATTGGCCGCCCAACAGCTATTCATCCAGTGCCATTTATAAATGGCAATGGGTAAATAAAAGGCCACCAATCCGCCGCTGAAAATCGTTCATCGATACATAAGTGGTTAATGTTATAGGCACCCCCAGTGACCAATAAGGAGTCTTCTCTCCTTCATCTGTTGTAAGGGGAGGGATCAGCACTGTAAATAGTACCATGTGATTGCTGTGATGACCAATCACAGCAATCACTTGGTGCCCAGCCCCTCAAATCGCTGGGTACAGAGTCTCTGGGTACCCAGCAGTTTCATTGCTGCTGGGCACACAGTTATCCCCTGGTGGATTGGCCACCCAACAGCTATTGATCCAGTGCCATTTATAAACGGCAATGGGTAAATAAAAGCCCACCGCTCTGCCGTTGAAAACCGTACATCGATACATAAGTGGTTAATGTTATAAGCACCCTCAGTGACCATTAGGGAGGCTTCAAAGGCAGATGGGAAACAGGATCCACCTCACTTTTCACAGAAATTCCACGTACACACGGTTGTATTTTCCAACGGGAAATGTTGGATGTGAGGTTGTTGTCGGAAAGTCCGACCGTGTGTATGCTCTATCGAATATTTGCTGTTGGAATTTCCGACAACATATGTTTGACAGCAGGTTCTCACATTTTCCGCCAACAAAACTTGTTGTCGGAAAGTCTGATCGTGTGTACACAAGTCTGTCGTACAAAAGTTCACGCATGCTCGGAATCAAGCAGAAGTAGCCGCACTTCTGAACTTCCTTTTTCTCGGCTCGTCGTACGTGTTGTACATCACCGCTTTCTCACGTTCGGAATTTTTGGCCAACATTTGTGTGACCGTGTGTATGCAAGACAAGTTTGAGCCAACATCTTTCGAACAAAAATCCACGGTTTTGTTGTCTGAAAATCCGATCGTGTGTACGCGGCAAAAGAGGTACATTTTGTATTTATTGGTTACATTTATTTGCTAATCCCCTCTAGTGTTCTCTAGAATTGTTATCTATAAATAGTATGTTATTCCTATGTCCTTTAGTTCCATCTAGTGGCCATAATGTAGTATTTTACTACTACCAATAACATTTCAGTTCAGAAGAGAAAACAGCCCAATGAACATGAGCCTAATGTTTTTATTTTAAGAAAGTTTTACAGAAACCGTGAACGAGCAAAGTGATAAACTATCACCAGCATCACAAAGGCCTTTTAAAAAGCTGGCAGAGCAGTGCCCACATTTAATGAAGGATTGAAAACAGTAATACAGTCTTAACAGGCCGCCAACGCTTCCCAAGTACCAGTATACAAGTAAAAAGTGGTGTTTCCCCGCTGTGCATGCCTAAAGTCTCCATCAGTTCTTGCTGTGAAATAACGAGATCCGTTAGCAGTTGTATTCTTGTTAATGTTTAGCTGAAGCTGTTTAGCACTTCTTTACAGTCCTCCCATTGCTGCAGCTCTGCTCCGACATGTTGGGTCCTTTGCCATTTGGCAACCCAAAACAGAGAAAGGATAAAGAGGAGACTGTTACAGCCATCTCATTGCACATCTTATCCATCTGTGAACCGGTCCTCTTGTCCTATCCTCCAGTTATGCATCCTGCACATAGAGGCAAGGGAAGGAACGTAGTCTTGTTGAAGGCCCATTCGCATTTCTCCATCCCATTGCCTTGCATTAGAGCAAATGCATTAACCTGCATTGTGTCACGCATTAACATGCAGTAAAGTGACACTAAACAATATCCTTATTCCCCCAAAATAATCCATGCACATCCATTGCTTGACCACTTGAACTCCAAAAGATTTACCCCCTTCATGACCAGGCCATTTTTTATGATACAGCACTGCGTTACTTTAACTGATAATTGCATGGTCGTGTGACACTACCCAACTAAAATTGTTCTGCTTTTTTTCCCACAAATAGAGCTTTCTTTGGGTGGTATTTGATCACCTCTGCAGTTTTTATTTTTTTGTGCTATAAACAAAAAAAAACTGATAATTTTGAAAAAAATAAATATATATTTTTTTACTTTCTGCTATAAAACGTATCCAATTAAAAAAAAAATGCTACACATTTTTGGTAAGTTATAGCATCTACAAACTATGGTATATTTTACTTATTTATTTTAAATTTTTTTTACTAGTAGTGGTGGTGATCAGCGACTTATAGCGGGACTGTGATATTGCGATGGACAGTCGTGACATTAAAGGGTTTGTAAAGGTTCGTGTTTTTTCACCTTAATGCATCCTATGCATTAAGGTGAAAAAACACCTGTCAGTCACCAGCCCCCCAGCCCCCCCCCGCTTTACTTACCTGAGCCCCTTCATCTTCTTTGGCGGAGACACGCCATCCTCTCCACGGAGTCCCGGCTTTGATTGGATAGATTGATAGCATTGCAGCCATTGGCTCCCGCTGCTGTCAATCAAATCCAATGACCCGGGGGGCGGGTCGAGTCATACATTCGGCCTCTATGGATGCCGAATGAATGCGCGCGCCTGCAAGGTAACCCCCCAGGAGAGCGCTTCTCCTTGGGGTTATCTAATGCGGGGAGGAGCCACAAGAGCTGCCGGGAGACCCCAGAAGAGGATGTTCGGGGCCACTCTGTGCAAAACGAGCTGCGCAGTGGAGGTAAGTATGATATGTTTGTTATTTAAAAAAAAAACGAAGCTTTAGTATCACTTTAACTGACACTTTTGACACTTTTTAGGGACCAGTAATACAGTGATCAGTGCTAAAAAATATGCACTGTCACTGTACTAATGACACTGGCTGGGAAGGGGTTAACATCAGGGGCAATGAAAGGGTTAACTGTGTGCCTAGGTTGTGCTTACTCACTGTGGGGGAGGTGCTTTGACTAGGGGAAGGCAAAGATCCATGTTCCTGCTTTGCAGAGACACAGGATCAATACCTCCCCCTTCTGACAAAACGACAATCTGCCTTGTTTATATAGGCAGATTGTAGTTCTGCCTGTGTCCTGTGTAATCGGTGGGTGTTGGCAGACATCGAGTCCACGGTACATGCGGCTGGGCTCCCGATGTGTGTGATCACAGCGGGAGCAGGTCGCCGGAGGCGCGCGCACGTGCCCCAGACCTGGAAGTATCAGATCACGTATTAGGTACTGTACGTGATCTGGCGCAGAGCAGTTGTCCCGCCACGGGACGTCCCGTCCAGATGGGATCATTCTTGAGTCTGGCGTGGCTCTCCTCTATTAGGTGATAGCAGGCAATAGCCCGCTATCAGAGGACCCTGGGCCACATGAGAACAAAAGTAAATGCACTCCTGTGACCCTAAAGGGGAATAGAGCCAACAAATATTTGGCTATACTTCTCTTTTAGGGCTCATGCACATAGGATGTTTTTACAGCTGCTGTTAGAGGCGTCTGATGCTTTTTTTTAACTGCTTCTAAATGCCCATCCATGTTAGCCTACGTGACCATGCACACATAAACTGTCAGAGGCGTTTGGAGGCATAAGCATTTAGGGGCAATAAAAAAAAAAATGATGCCTGTACATTCAGGTGCAGAGGCTATTAAGCTGTAAAAACGTTTATTGGCGCTAAAAGCTGCTCACCGCGGCTTACCGCTGTTAAGCCGCGTCAATTGTTTTTTTTTTTTTTTTCATGTCAAATTCAATGGTTCCCTATGAGAGCCCATTGATTTGAATAGAAGTGATGATCCAACTTGCAGTGCGACTTGTGCGCTGAGGATGTTGAAGAGAAACCCTACGCCAAAATAAAAAGGTGTGGGGTCCCCCCCCCAAGATCCATACCAGACTGAAGGTTTTTGACAAAGTAATTTCTTAAAGCAGCTCCGGCTTCTCTTCCCCTTCCGATTTCTTCTCTCTCCGGCGATGTCTTCATCCTCCGGTTTCTTCTCCTCTCACCGCTGATGACTTCTGCCATCACTGTCTTCTCTCTCTGCTGGTTCTCCTCTCTCCCCTGTCTTCTTCCTCTGTCTTCTTCCTCTGTTCTTCCTCCAATGTTCTCTCAACGTTCTCTCCCGGTGTAATGCTAGTGTGCCAATACTTATATAGCCAAGGGGCAGGGCCACCCAGGGACGTCTTCCAGAGGCTCCACCCCTTGTGACGTCAACACCTGGGGCATGATGAGTGGTGACATCACATGGGGCAGAGCCTCCAAATGGTCCCTCCCGTTGGCTATATAAGTATTGGCACACGGCGGCCCTATCATTACACCGGCAGAGAGCTTTGAGAGAACATCGGAAAGAACAGAGGGAGAAGATAGCAGAATAAGACAGAGGAAGAAAACAGGGGCTAGAGGAGAAGCATCAGAGAGAGAAGACAGCGAAAGCAGAAGTTATCAGCGGTGAGAGGAGAAGAACTGGCGGATGAAGACATCCCTGGAGGGAGAAGAAATCAAAAGGAGAAGAGACGCCGGAGCTGCTTTAATAAATTACTTTGTCAAAAAGCCGTGTACTGTTTTTATTTTTGACACTTTATTTGGGGGTGAATGGGTAGGGGTACAATGTACCCCATACTCAATCATCACATAGGGTGGGGGGCTGGGATCTGGGGGCCCCCTTGATAAAGGGGGCTTCCAGATTCTGATAAGCACCCCGCCCGAAGACCCCCACAACCAATGGCCAGGGTTGTCGGGAAGAAGCCCTAGTCCCCATCAACAAGGTGCTTTGGGGTGGGGGGGGGGCAGGGCCCTCCTGCCCCAAAGCACCCACCTCCCCATGTTGACGGCATGTGGCCTGGTATGGTCCAGGAGGGGGAGCGCTTGCTCACTCCCCCCTTTCCTGACCTACCGGGCTGCATGCTTAGATAAAGGTCTAGTATGCATTTAGGGGGGACCCCCACATGTTTTTTTTGGCATGGGGGTTCCCCTTAAAATCCATACCAGACGCCATTTTTATTCTTATTTTGGCGTGGGGTTCCTCTTCAAGATCCTCAGCGCACAAGTCGCACTGCAAGATGGATCCTCATGATCCAACTTCTAGTGCGACTTCTATTCAAATCAATGGGCTCTCATAAGGAACCATTGATTTTGAATGGGGACAGAGAAACACTGCTAAAAGCTAGCGTGGCTAAAAGTGCATTATCGCCAATACAAAAAGCTACTAAAAATGCCTTTTTACAGCTGCTTTTTCCTGGCGTTGGTAGTGGCTTTGCAGCTCATTTTTAATAACGCCGTGTGTGCATGAGCCCTTAACCTCCCTGGCGGTATGATTATTTCAGATTTTTGATGCTGAAAGCGGGACAATTATTTTGCATGGAAATTTGGCGTTTTATATTGTAGGCCTGTAATTCTCACTTAAATCTGTCCAAACAAGAGTCTAGTAGACATCCCGGGTATGATAAAGTTTTAAAAACAAAATCATAAATCATAATATAATAAATAACTATAAATAATTATAACAAATAATAATAAAAATTATTCAATAATGTAATCAAGTCAAAAACACTGAAATTTGCTCAGTTGCAGACTTGTCGTTGTCATTACTTTCAGTGTTTGATGACGGATCTCCCCACAAATCACTATCGCTCAATTCTGCAAGTGATTCTAATTTATTATCGCTGTTTTCTAGCTGGTTTAAACCACTTTTGATGTAAAGGGACGGTTTTGGTTGCTATGGACAATCTCCAGTTTCCAGGCAGAAAGAACAGTATATATAATATAAAACTGCATGCAGGGCACTGGAGAAAGCACTGGGGACAAAAGGGAGGTAAAATGATTTCATACAGTAATGTAATCTGTAAGATTACAGTATACTGTATGTATTGTGTGTGTTTTACCTTTTGAATTTGGCACCGTTCTCCATCCCCGTGCGTCACAACGCTCGCAGAGAACGGAGCTCGGCTCTGTGATAGATCGAGCGGAGGACGGCTCGCACACAGAGCGAGGAGGACATCGCAGAATGCTGGAAACAAGGTAAGTTTGCTGTACCTGGATCCTGCGATGCAATTTTTGTATAAAATAAATATACAAAAAAATAAATAAAAAAAAAATAACAACTAAAGCCCAAGAAACAAGCTATAAGCTTGTTTCTCGTTGGTATCGATGTCCAGCATCCCTGCAGCGTATACATACCCAGATGCATGATCTGACATAAGTTGGCAGTCTCATTCTGCTAAGGGTTCATTGATACACATTTGGTGGGAATGCCCCCAAATTCATAATTTTCGGGACAGGATCATGCAGCTGCACACTACAGTGCCTGGAGTTGGGCTTTAACCACTTGCTCACACCGATATAAGTCGGCAAAGTGGTACGGGTGCGCAAAACAACGTACCCGTACATCACTGCGCCATCGGGGGCTAGCGGGAGCGTGCACGCCGCCAGCGCAGGAGTGTGCACACGGGTAACGCAGACTCGATGTCTGCCGGTTGCCCACGATCGTGGCACGGAGAGGCAGAACGGGGAGATGCCTATGTAAACGAGGCATTTCTCTGTTCTACCTAGCAACATGACAGGGATCTATTGCTCCCTGTCATCAGGAGCAGTGATCTCTGTCATGTTGTAGTGAGCCCATCCCCCCTACAGTTAGAACACACTGAGGGAACACACTTAACCCCTTGATCGCTAGTGTTTAACCATAGCTCCCAACTGTCCCTGATTTCGAGGGACTGTCCCTGATTTGGAGCAATGTCCCTCTGTCCCTTATTCCTCCTCATTTGTCCCTCATTTTAGTCTGATCTATAAAGATTTATATAAAGTGCACTTTTTATCTATCAAAAAGTGTTTCCCATCGCTAAACCTTTCATCTGATTCCTAAATTGCTGCATTTGTAAATTCCAAAAGTCAATATAAAGGAATAGTAGTGGTAAAAAAAAGCACTTGTGGGTTTAACCAATCTTTTTTTTTTTTTTGTACAATTCTCCTTTAAGGGGCGTGGCAAGGGGTGTGTCCTATGACTGCATACTTTTGCTGATAGGTGTCCCTCATTCCCATCTCAAAAAGTTGGGAGGTATGGTTTAACCCCATCCCTGCCAGTGACATTTACACAGTAATCAGTGCATTTTTATAGCACTGATCGCTGTATAAATGACAATGGTCCCAAAATAGTGTCAAAAGTGTCCGATCTGTCCGCTGCAATGTCGCAGTCACGATAAAAACCACAGATCGCCACCATTACTAATAAAAAACAAATAATAATAAAAACGCCGTAAATCTATCCCCTATTTTGTAGACACGATAACTTTTGCGCAAACCAATCAATATACGCTTATTGCGATTTTTTTTTTTACCAAAAATATGTAGAAGAATACATATTGGCCTAAATTGAGGAAGAAATGTGTTTTTTATATATTTTTTGGGGATATTTATTATAGCAAAAAGTAAAAAATATTGCTTTTTTTTAATTTTTTTAATTGTTGCTCTTTTTTTGTTTATAGCGCAAAAATAAAAACCGTAGAGGTGATCAAATACCACCGAAAGAAAGCTCTATTTGTGGGAAAAAAAGAACGTTAATTTTGTTTGGGTACAATGTCGCACGACCGCGCAATTGTCAGTTAAAGCGACGCAGTGTGGTATAGCAAAAAAGGGCCTGGTCAGGAAGGGGGTAAATCCTTTCTGGGGCCGAAGTGGTTAAAGTTATAGACCCTGGTCTATTGCTCTGGTGGCTCACATAATAACCCGCTGCGGCACACAAGTCCAGAAAATGTTTTCCTTCTAGAAAAAAATGAGAAATTATACTGTTAAATTTTCCTACATTGACTACCTACAGTATTTGATATACCAGCCATTAGAAGCCATCTCATTTTGAAAGCAATTTTCTACATGAGAGCCAAAGCCTTTTTTTTTTTTTCCTCCTCGGGGAGAAAACACCTTCGCCTTGGGCGCCACTAATAATATACAACTGGCTCCCTTAAGACAAGATCTAGGAGGAGAAGAAAAAAAAAAAAAAGTGAAAGGCCCGTGAAGCAGTTAATTAAAGTCTAACTGAGCTTCACTCTTTTATATTAATAAACGCATAGTCAGCATTGGCTGCAATTTTTCACAAAACTAATATAACCGAAACTGAATAATTTATCACCAAACAATATTCATTGTGAGTTAAATGAATGCTAATGGGCCAATATTCAATCTGCAAAACATGTTTCCAACTATTTAATTTAGGACTCCTATTTTTTTAATGTAGCATAATGAAACAGCTCCACATTGTTATTTTATTCTCAATTAAGTTCAGTAACACTCCCTCTGCATAAACTTTTGGAACATTTGAATCATAGTTTTAGTCCCAGTTTATGTAGAGAATATGGATCTTTTCTGGCTTTGGGTGCATCGTTTTTGAAGCTAGAACATTTATGACACCTGAACCAATGTATTCCTTTCAAAAACAAAAGGCTAAAGATTACTCTCCAGATATTGACCGGGCGGAGGGGACAGCTCACTCATTTAACCACTTCGGCCCTGAAAGGATTTGCCCCATTATTGATCAGGCCATTTTTTGCGATAGGGCACTGCGTCGCTTTAACTGACAATTGCGCAGTCGTACGACGCTGTACACAAACAAAATTGACGTCCTTTTTTCCCATAAATAGAGCTTTCTTTTGGTGGTATTTGATCATCTCTGCGTTTTTTATTTTTTGCGTTATAAACAAAAAAAGAGCGACAATTTTGAAATAAAAAACACACTATATTTTACTTTTAGCTATAATAAATTTTGCAAAAAACAAATAAGAAAACTAATTTCTTCATCAGTTTAGGCCGATATATATTCTTCTACATATTTTTGGTAAAAAAAACCCTGCAATAAGCGTATATTGATTGGTTTATGCAAAATGAATAGCGTCTACAAAATACGAGGTAGATTTATTGTATTTTTATTTAGTTTTATTTTTTTACTAGTAATGGCGGCGATCTGTGATTTTTAGTGGGACTGCGACATTGCGGCAGACAGATCGGATACTTTTGAAGTTTCAATAGATTTTTATTAACCTCCCTGGCGGTATGATTATTTCGGATTTTAGGTGCTGAAAGCGGTACAATTATTTTGCATGGAAATTTGGCGTTTTATATTGTAGGTCTGTAAATCTTAACAATAACACACTTAAATCTGTCCAAACCAGAGTCTAGTAGATATCCCGGGTATGATAAAGTTTGAAACACAAAAACATAAATTATAATATAATAAATAAAAATAAATAATTTAAAAAATTAAAAAAAAATAGTAATAAAATAAATTTCCCCACAATTCACTATCGCTCAATTCTGCAAGTGTTCTAATTTACTATCGCTGTTTTCTAGCTGGTCTAAAGCCACTTTTGACGTAAAGGGACACTTTTTGGTTGCTATGGACAATCTCCAGTTTCCAGGCAGAAAGAACAGTGTATATCACATAAAACTGCATGCAGGGCATTGGACAAAGCACTGGGGACAAAAGGGATGTGAAATCATTTCATACAGTACTGTAATCTGTAAGATTACAGTACTGTATGTGTTATGATTTTAACTTAATTAGCCGCCAGGCTCCGCCCCCGTGCGTCGCGCCGCTCGCAGGGAACGGAGCCTGGCACGGAGAGGCTTCGGAGGAGGACGGAGCCCTCGGACACTGCGGGGGACATCGCAGGATCCCGGGGACAAGGTAAGTAACGCCGCCCCAGGATCCTGCAATGCGATCCCGAGTGTGGCTCGGGGTTACCGCTTATAGTACTGAATTTTAACCCCGAGCCACACTCGGGAAAACCGCCAGGGAGGTTAAGTTTTTTTTTTAATACAAAAACTGTAAGAGAACAATTCAGTTGCTACAAAAACAGAGGATCCGCCTAACTATGTGAGTCTAGTTCAATCTTGACAAGCAACAAATATGATTAGGTTTGTTAACATATGTAATGTTACGTTTGCTTTAATTTAGTTTTTACATTACGGAGCAGGTGGAGGAAATAGGAGATAGAAAGGGTAGGATGGGGGGGAGGGGGGTAAGGTGGAAGGGGAGGGAGATAATGGGAGGGGGGGACTGGGGGGTGGGGAAGGTGAGGGTAAAGCGTAAGGGGGGAGAGATCGGACACTTTTGACACTTTTTTGGGACCATTGACATTTATACAGCGATCAGAGCTATAAATAGCCATTGATTACTGTATAAATGTCACTGGCAGAAAGTGGTTAACACTAGGGAGCAATCAAGGGGTTAAATGTGTTCCCTCACTGTGTGTTCTAAATGTGGGGGGATGGGACTGACTGGGGGAGGAGACCGATCGCTGTTCCTAATTACTAGGAACAGACAATCACTCTCTACTCCCCTGACAGAATGGAGATCTGTCTGTTTACATTGATAGATCTCTGTTCTGTCTCTGTCAGGAGCGATCGTGGGTGCCCGGCGGACATTGCGGCGGCCGGGCACGCGCATCGGCTCCTACATCACGCGGCAGTGCGCGCGCGCCCCCCAATACCCCTTAAAGCGGCCGCCGTACACCTACGGTGATTCGCCCAGTCGAGCCAACCTGCTGCTGTATAACGACCGCGGCTGGTCGGAAAGTAGTTAAGGCACATAATTTCTTAAATGTCTTACAGGACAACTTCATGTCCCAGTTAGTGGACTCCCCAACTAGAAAGAATGCATTGCTAGATCTAATAATTAAAAATAGATAGAGATCTGATCGCAGATGTGGAAACACGGGACAACTTGGGAACCATAAACGTCACTGGTCCCCAAAAAGTGTCATTTGGGGTCAGATTTGTCCACCGCAATGTTGCAGTCCCGCTAAAAATCACAGATCGCTGCCATTACCAGTAAAAACAATTAAAAAAATTAAAGCCCCTAAATCTATCCCGTAGTTTGTAGACGCGATAACTTTTGCGCAAACCAATAAATATACGCCTATTGCAATTTTTTTTAACAAAAATATGTAGAAGAATACATATCGGCCTAAACTGATGATTCATTTTTTATATATTTTTTTTTTTTAATATGTATTATATAGCAGAAAGTAAAAAAAAAAGATTTTTTTTAAATTGTCTGTATTTTTTTGTTTATAGCGCAAAAAATAAAAACTGCAGAGGTGATCAAATACCACCAAAAGAAAGCTCTATTTGTGGGAAAAAAAGGACGTCAATTTCGCTTGGGTACAACGTCGCACGACCGCGCAATTGTCAGTTAAAGCAATGCAGTTCCGTATAGCAAAAAAGGGCTTGGCCAGGAAAGGGGTAAATCCTCCAGGGGCTGAAGTGGTTAAAGTTATAGACCCTGGTCTATTGCTCTGGTGGCTCACATAACCACCTTACAACCATAACCATAATGTTTTCCTTCTAATAAAATATGAAATTATACTTTTAAAGTTTCCTACATTGACTACCTACAGTATCTTATATACCAGCCCTTAGAAGCCATCTCATTTAGAAAAAATTGTTTATAGCGCAAAAAATAAAAACCGCAGAGGTGATCAAATAACACCAAAAGAAAGCTCTATTTGTGGGTAAAAAGGACGTCAATTTTGTTTGGGTAGAGCATTGCACGACTGAGCAATTGTCAGTTAAAGCGATGCAGTGCCGTATCGCAAAAAATGGCCTGGTCATTAAGGAGGCAAATCCTTCCGGGGCTGAAGTGGTTAAATAAAGGTATTATCCAGTGCATTCCAATGGGCAATAAATATAGAATAACTAAGTATAAACCTGGGTGGCTAAACCATAATGTAAAAAGTAATTTTAAAAGAGAAAAATAAGGCCTTTATAAAAAATATAAAGCCGAGGAATCATTGTTGGCATTCCAACACTGCAAGGAATTCAATAAGAAGTATAAGAACGCAATCAGGGCGGCTAAAATAGACCACAAAAAACACATAGTGGAGGAGAGTAAACAAAAATCCCCAAAAGTTCTTTAAATATATTAAATTGATTGTAAAGTCTTGTTTTAAAAAAAAAAAATAACAAACATGTTCTACTTACCTGCTCTATGCAGTTGGTTTTGCACAGAGCAGCCCAGATCCTCCTCTTCTCGGGTGCCTCTTTGCTGCTCCTGTCTCCTCTCTCCCCTGCTTGGCTAACTGACTTTGATTGACAGCCGCAGAAGCCAATGACGCGGAGCCAATGACACTACTGCTGTGTCTTAGCCAATCAGGAGGGAGATTCCCAGACGGCCGAGGGATTTGCGGACATCGCTGGACAGAGATGGGGCTCAGGTAAGTATTAGGGGGGTGCTGGGGAGGCTGCTGCACATAGAAGGTTTTTTATCCTAAGGCATATAATGCTTTAAGATAAAAAAACCTTCTGCCTTTACAACTCCTTTAATAGTAAAAAAAGTGAGGTCAAAGCACACTGACCCCATAAAGGATGATGAAGGGAAGTTGGTTACAAATGATAAGGAGAACTCTACTGAATGCTTTCTTCTCCTCGGTTGTTACTAAGGAAAAGGAGAGGTATAGTAATCAAGACTGTATCATTAGTAACACATCACAGAGTGTACCCTTGTGGCTAACAGAAGCTGGTATCAGAATTAGGGATGGGCTATCTGTTCGAGTCGAACATGAGTTCGACTCGAACATTGGCCATACGCCCGTTCGCCGAACAGCGAAGAATTTGCGGTGTTCGCGGCAGAACGAAAAGCCGCGAAACACACTTTAAAAGTCTATGGGGGAAATCTAAAGTGCTAATTTAAAGGTTAATATGCAAGTTATTGTCATAAAAAGTGTTTGGGGACCAAGGTCCGGACCCAGGGGACATGTATCAATGCAAAAAAAAGTTTTAAAAAGGCCGTTTTTTCGAGAGCAGTGGTTTTAATAATGCTTAAAGTGGAACAATAAAAGTGAAATATTCCTTTAAATTTCGTACCTGGGGGGTGTCTATAATAGTATGCCTGTAAAGTAGCGCATGTTTCCCGTGTTTATAACAGTCCGAGAGCAAAATGACATTTCTAAAAGAAAAAAAGTAATTTAAAAGTATTAGCGCTAGTGCCGGCTATTAATGAATTGTCGGCCCCGACAATACATATAAAAGTCATTGAAAGTCATTGAAAAATAAAAAAAATGCGTGGGGGTCCCCCAAAATTCCATTACTAGGCCCTTCAGGTCTGGTATGGATATTAAAGGGAACTGTGCGCCAAAATTTAAAAAGAAATGGCGTGGAGTTCCCCCCAAAAATCCATACCAGACAATGAGCATCCTGCGTTGCATCAGAGGGGGCGGGGTCACCGATACATGTCACTGGGAAACCCGGCGTTTCCCCTTGTCAGAGGGGGACGGGGTCACGTGACGGGTGGCCCTGCCCTCAGCTACATAAGAGCTGTCATTGGCTGGGTGCCTCTGGTGGAGGCAGGATCCTGTGCGTGTTCCTTGCTGGAGTCGCTGGAGATCATCCATCGCTGGAGATCGAAAATTTGATTACATCGCTGGAGTAGGAGCATGGATTTATTGGATTACATCGATGGAATCTTTTTTATTTTTTATTTTTTTATTTTTAATAAAGGACTTGGCCCAAAGCCGTCTCCTGTGGTATTTTAACATTTTGACACTTTCTTTTTGTGAAATGGTAGGGGTACAATGTACCCCTTACCAATTCACATGGTGGGGGCAGGATCTGGGTGCCCCCTTTGTTAAAAGGGGCTTCCAGATTCCGATAAGCCCCCCACCCACAGACCCCCACAACCACGGGGCAAGGGTTGTGGTGATGAGGCCTTTGTCCCCATCAACATGGGGACACCCTCCCCATGTTGAGGGCATGTGGCCTGGTACGGTTTAGGAGGGGGGGTGCTCTCTCGTCCCCCTCTCTTTTCCTGCGGCCTGCCAGGTTGTGTGCTCGGATAAGGGTCTGGTGTGGATTTTTGTGGGAACCCCACGCCATTTTTTTAAAATTTTGGCACGGAGTTCCCCTTAAAATCCATACCAGACCTCAAGGGTCTGGTATGGATTTTTGGGGGGAACCCCACGTCATTTTTTTTTTATTTTGACGCAGAGTTCCCCTTAACATACATACCAGACCTGAAGGGCCTGGTAATGGAATTTTGGGGGACCCTCACACATTTTTTTTTCAATGACTTTCAATGACTTTTATGTGTATTGTCGGGACCGACAATTCATTAATAGCCGGTACTAGCGCTAGCACTTTTAAATGACTTTTTTTCTTTTAGAAATGTAATTTTGCTCTCGGACTGTTATAAACACAGGAAACATGCGCTACTTTACAGGCATACTATAGACACCCCCCAAGTACGAAATTTAAAGGAATATTTCACTTTTATTGTTTCACTTTAAGCATTATTAAAATCACTGCTCCCGAAAAAACGGCCATTTTTAAAACTTTTTTTTTCACTGATACATGTCCCCTGGGGCAGGACCCGGGTCCCCAAACACTTTTTATGACAATAACTTGCATATTAACCTTTAAAATTAGCACTTTTGATTTTTCATGTTTGTGTCCCATAGACTTTAACGGTGTTTGCGTGTTCGAACAAATTTTTTGCCTGTTCGCATGTTCTGGATACGAACCGAACAGGGGGGTGTTCGGCCCATCCCTAATCAGAATAAGACTTGAAAAAACTTAACGCAAATAAATCACCAGGACCAGACGTCTAATACCCGAAACCCCTCAAAGAACTCAAGTTATAGCCAGACCGCTATTCCTAATTTTTATGTACAACATACTGGCAGGAATGGTACCAGCGGATTGGCGAAGGGCCAACGTGGTGCCAATATTTGAAAAAGGGCTGAAACATATACCTAGGAACTATAAACCAGTAAGTCTAGGATTAATAGTATATAAACTATTGGAGAGAGTGATAAGGGACTATATCCAAGAATTTGCTGATAAATACAGTAGCATTAGTAGTAATCAGCATGTTCTTCAAAGAAAAGTTCACATCTGAAAGTGTCAAAAAGAGAAAAAAGGCCTATAAGTGCTCTTATTGTGAACTCAAAAAACATGCATGCTTTAAATGGTGCTCTATCCCACAAGAAAGGAATTATGCACCTCTTACCGGAAGGAATGAATCCCATATGATAGGGACCTCATGCGCTTTCTTACAATTAGAAGCCAGCTGCTATGTTCCAGTTCTAAACTCCGGTAGGAACGCTCCCGCCTAGTGTGATATGGATACAACCTGGATACAAAATTGTCTCATATGTTCCTGGTTCCACCGATCATCCTGTTACAAGTGCTCTCGACACTGTTTTCTTCTCTTAGCACTAACCATGTGGTGTACCTGGATTTAACAATAGCATTTGATACAGTCCCCCATAAACGCTTAACTTACAAACTGAGGTCTGTAGGTAGGGACCATAGGGCTTGTACACGGATAGAAAATTGGTTACAAGGGCGTGTCCAAAGGGTGGTGATAAATAGTGTGTATTTAGAATGGTCTTGAGTGGTAAGGGGGGTACCACCATGGCTCTGTTCTGGGACCAATTCTGTTTAACTTATTCATAAACGATATAGAGAATGGGATAAATAGCTCAATCTCAGTGTTTGCTGACGATACAAAGTTAAGCAGGGCAAAAACTTCACAGCAGTATATAGAAACTTTACAAGAAGACCTCAATAAAATAATGGGGTGGGCAACTACATGGCAAATAAGGTTTAATGTTGAAATATGTAAAGTAATGCACTTGGGGGCTAAAAATATAAAGACAATTTACTCACTAGGGGGAGAACCTCTGGGGGATTCCAGGATAGTGAAAGATCTGGGGGTCCTAGTAGATGACAGACTCAGCAATGGCATGCAATGCCAAGCTGCAGCAAGCAAACCCAGCAGAATATTGTCATGCATAAAAAAGGGAATTTACTCCAGAGATAAAATGATAATCCTGCCACTTTATAAAACTCTGGTACAGCCATATCTGGAGTATGCCATCCAGTTCTGGTCACCAATCCTCAGGAAGGATGTGCTGGAGCTGGAGAGAGTTCAGAGAAGGCCAACAAAATGAATAAAGGAACTGACAGATCTCAAATATGAGGAACGACTACAAACATTAAACTTATTCTCCCTGGAGACGCTTGAGAGGAGATATGATAGCAATATACAAATACCTCAATAGTGATTCTAGCATTGGGGGAAAACTATTCAGTTTAGGGAGTGTAAGAAGACACGGAGCCACTCAATGAAACTGGAGGGAAGCAGTTTAACCTGAAAACTGCGTCCACTGTCAGGGCAGTAAGGATGTGGAACTCACTTTCACAAACTGTGGTATCAGCAGGAAGTTTTGTTAGTTTAAAAAACTCCTAGATGGGCATACACCCACTCAGGTTGAAATTGATGGACTAGTGTCTTCAACCTTACCAACTACTACTGTATGTAAAAATAGGTTACCCCTACACCTGAACCCTTAAATATACCCTGAAAACTATCACTTTAGAAGTGTGTTTAGTCATAATGTTTTATATATAGTAGGGAAGGGTCAATATAGGGATGCATGCCAAACCCAGTTTGCCAAACCCAGTGAGTAATATATGAACCCATAACATAATGGCAAAATCTACTGAAATCTATCAGAGTCAAGTCCTCTTCTTTTTAGATAACTATAACTATGACTTTAACTATAAGATGCTGATCACTGCCATTAGTAGTATATAAAAAAAAAAAAAAACGAATAATAATTTCAGTATATACCATAGTTTGTAGATGCTATAACTCTCATGTAAATACATGGATATGTGAGCCCAGTGGTAATCGAATACCACCAAGAGAAAGCTCCATTTGTGTGAAAAAAATTATATACATTTTGTTTAAGTACAATGTTGCATGACCAAGCAATTGGCAGTTAAAGTAGCACAGTGCTAAATAGCAAAAAATGGCCTGCTAATGAGGGGGTGTAGCCATACCACCACCATCTCACCCTGCATAGCCAGGCACGCGAGTTTCCAGACATACAGCAGTCAAGAAATAGTCCTCGTACTTGTTTTTGTTTTTTTGTATTGAGGGGATTAACTTGGATGGGGATAGGGTACATATGGGATGCCCTTTCAATTGAAGAAAAGGAAAATGCAGGGACTAACTACAGTTGTGCTCATAAGTTTACATACCCTGGCAGAATTTATGATTTATTGTCTGTTTTTCAGAGAATATGAATGATAACACAAAAACATTTCTTTCACTCATGGTTAGTGTTTGGCTGAAGCCATTTGTTATCAATCAGTTGTGTTTACTCTTTTTTAATCATAATGACAACAGAAATTACCCAAATGACCCTGGTCAAAAGTTTACATACCCTGGTGATTTTGGCCCGATTACATGCACACAAGTTGACACAAAGGGGTTTGAATGGCTATTAAAGGAAACCATCCTCACCTGTGATCTGTTTGCTTGTAATTAGTGTGTGTGTGTATAAAAGGTCAATGAGTTTCTGGACTTCTGACAGACCCTTGCATCTTTCATCCGGTGCTGCACTGATGTTTCTGGATTCTGAGTCATGGGGAAAGTAAAAGAATTGTCAAAGGATCTGCTGGAAAAGGTAGTTGAACTGTATAAAACAGGAAAGGAATATAAAAAGATATCCAAGGAATTGAGAATTCCAATCAGCAGTGTTCAAACTCTAACCAAGAAGTAGAAAATGAGGGGTTCTGTTGAAGCCAAACCACAGTCAGGTAGACCAACTAAAATATCAGCCACAACTGCCAGGAAAATTGTTTGGGGTGCAAAGAAAAACCCACAAATAACTTCAGATGAAATACAGGATTCTCTGAAAAAATGTGGTGTGGCTGTTTCAAGATGCACAATAAGGAGGCACTTGAAGAAAGATGGGCTGCAGGGTCGAGTCTCCAGAAGAAAGCCATTGCTACACAAATGCCACAAAATATCCCGCTTAAAATATGCCAAACAGCACAGAGACAAGCCTCAAACCTACTGGCACAAAGTCATTTGGAGTGATGAGACCAAAATTTAGCTTTTTGGCCACAACCATAAACGTTACATTTGGAGAGGAGTCAACAAGGCTTATGATGAAAGGTACACCATACCTACTGTGAAACACAGAGGTGGATCGCTGATGTTTTGGGGATGTGTGAACTACAGGAAAGGCACAGGAAATTTTGTCAAAATTGATGGCCAGATGAATGCAGTATGTTATAAAAAAATCTAAAATCATTCATATTCTCTGAATAAAGGCCAAGAAATCATATATTCTGCCAAGGTATGTAAATTTATGAGCACAACTGTATATATACCTACGGTATATACACTCAACTCTTCATCCCCAACACAACCACTTGATTGCAGACTATCACTCCCAGGAATAGCTAGCACTGTTGTTGAGGCCTGACACTGGCTCAGCCAGGCCTCAACAAGCAAATGCCCTTTGCAGGCAGAAACCTTGGGCCCCAGGTAGTCCTGGTGCAGCTTGTCCCACGTGGCTACTGATCCCAGTACCACCTCTTCAGGCCCTGACAGCCCTCCTGGCTGCAGCTGCCTCTTTCCACTGCCCTCCTTACTGGCTCTGCACCCATCTCAGTCTGCTTGCACTCAATCATCTCAGACATGCCTCCCAGTCCTCCTGACCGTGTGTCACTCACCATCCCACTTGGCTGTTCCTTTTGTTCCTCCTGCAGACTTGCCTGGCAGTGTTCTCCCGCTGTCCTCTCCTAGCTCCTGTGCCTCCTGTCAAAGACACCTCCATGTCTGAGCCCAGGCCCAAGGTCACCCCCCCCCCCAACTGGGGAGCTCCCTCAAAGGCCACAGCAGCCTAACACTCCATCTCCAGCTTCCACCCAAACAACCTCTCCCCAGCTTGGCTGACCCTGAGTATTTGAGGGGGCCTGCCCCCTGCCAACCCTACTGCAACTACTGCAGCAAAATAACAGTTCCAGGCTGGCTTCATTCTGTTTGTAAAACTAGCCAACATCCCCTAGAAAGTGGTCTGGACCCTAAGGGGGAACCCCTGCCATTTTTATTATTTTAACAGGGACAGTGCACTTTTTGTTTACAAAAAAGTGTCCTGTACCTTTAAGAAAAAATGCCAAGAGTACCCCCTCAAAATCCATACCAGAAGATCATGCAGGAATGCAGCCTAGCAGGTGCAGAAAGTGTGCACCTCCCAAATTATACCAGGCCATATGCCCGGTGCCCCAAACTTTAGGAACATTGAAACATGGGGAGGGTACCTTGCAGGGCAGTAGGAGAAGCAAAGCTTCCCCCTCTGCTGTAAGACACCTTGTTCCAGTGCTGATGGGTCAAACTCATGGTCGATCTGAACCAAAAGCTCAGCCCTAGTCAAAACTATAAACTTATCTAAAGAACTGATAATAGAGTATCTTGATTTGTTTGGTTGTTTGGCCAATTACTGAAAGTGTTTGATGGCTTATTGTTGATGCTTCCATGCCTCCGACCTTGAACAGGCATGCACCAACTAAAGTAAGAGCAACGTCAGAACTCTGGATACTGTATGTCCCTTTCTGTTTTTTTAAATGGATCGGATTGGTGATAGGCGGGTGTAAACGGAAGTCCGCTTACATTTGCTGCCCTATAGAGGTAAATGGGGGGTCTGATTGGGTTCACTTGAAAAAACAGACAGGCAGACCCGATCAGGCTGATCGTGTAAAAGAGGTCTAAGGCTGTTTTCACACTGATGCACTGTGGTTTACCTGCACCTCAACTGACCTCAATCTTCACTTCTTCCTCAGGATTCCTGCAAGTATCGCTGACTGCTGATGAACCCCAGGCGGGTATGGCTGGTGGCTACTGCTGGCTGGTACTGCTGGTGGGTACTTCCATGCTGGTACTGCTGATGGGTAGTGTTGGTTGCTACTGCTGGTGGGTACTGCTGGTGGGTACTGCTGGCTGGTACTCCTGGCGGTTACTGCTGGAGGATACTGCTGGAGGGTACTGCAGGGGGGTAGTCTATCGGGTTGAGGTCAGGACTCTGTGCAGGCCAGTTAAGTTCCTCCATTCCATGTAGGAACAGGAAGGGGCCATCCCCAAACTGTTCCCACAACGTTGGGAGCATGAAATTGTCCAAAATGTCTTGGCATGGTGATGCCTTAAGTGTTTCCTCCATAAAGACATGAATGAGTGAGTTTGGGGTGGGGGAACATGACTGGCCTGCACACAGTCCTGACCTCAACCCAACAGAACACCTTTGGGATGAATTAGAGCGGATACTGAAAGCCAGGCTTTCTTCTCCAACATCAGTTCCTGACCTCACATATGCTCTCCTGTAAGGATAGTCAAACATTCCCATAGACACACTCCTAAACCTTGTGGACAGTCTTACCAGAAGAGTTGAAGCTGTTATAGTTGCAAAGTGTGGGCCAACTCAATATTGAACCCTACGGATTAAGACTGGGATGCCATTAAAGTTCATGTGCGTGTAAAGGCAGGCGTCCCAATACTTTTGGTAATACAGTGTATCTAAAGCCAACACTTTATTTAGTTTTGGATTGTTCAGTGAATGGTTAAAAACCCATGTCAGGGTTTTTTTCTTCTTTAAATTACCTTTGTGTCCTGTGAGACACAAAACTCTCCAAAATTAGGGAATATGTCAACATTTGAATTTTTGCTTTCTATACTGTACACTTTAACAGTGACAGGTGCATTTTAATGAAATGTTTCCTTTAAAAGGTAATTAGAAGGAAATTGCTCTTGAATGTAATGAAAGATTTCCTTTAAACTTCTCGGAGTTAGGAAAAAGCAAATAGCAGCAGTAAACTCTATTTTGAACGACAGGTGTAATTTTACCCAGCAAGTTGTTGCTCTAAATATTAATGATCCAATGTCACCGCTGCTCAGCAAGAAGTTCACTTGTAACATACATAATCTACCCTATTAATGTCTACCTTCACGACACCCCATTAATAATTACACACTTCTGTGCTCTAGGCATTTGCTGTTATCCCAACCTAGACCAGAGCTCCAAGTGCGGTCACAGGTCAGAGAGAGAAGCCGCAACTTCATTATCTGATGTGAACTTATCGCCCATCTGCACAGGGAATTTTAGATTAATAGAGGACGGTCATCGTTGTCAACACTTTTCTGACATCTCCCGGTAGCTTGCCAGTCTGCGGTGACATATAATCTGGTATATTCAGATGTCTGACATTAAAAAAGGTGGCTTTATTGCCTGATTCTGCCATAAACGTAGCCTGATGTAAAGTTTCAAAGATGGCAATTCCGCGACTGACAGTATAGAGGAACTGAAAGCCGCTAAAATAACTAAGACTGCACAGTGAGGAGACTAAATTGAAGGAGTTATTCTAAAATTCCAGAATAAAATAAGTGACCGTCTGACAAAAAATGGACTCTGTAACAGACAAAGAAGAAAGAGAAGGATAATGAGACGTTTCAGGTGCTACTGGTAAGTATATTACATACTGTATAAAATATAGTCCCTCGCGCTACTAAGTGAACAATATCTAACTAACTAAATAAGGTGAAATTGCTGCTAGATCTAAAGTGAACACAATGCACAAAAGAATAAACAAAGAGGGAAGTGATCGGCACAATTTCTTAAAGTGATGAAGTCTAAAATTTCAGTAAATGCAATAATATAGTCCAAGTGAAAGTAAAGTGGTTCTTCTGCAAAGTGATAACAGGTTCTTCTTAATATATAAATCTTGGCAAAAGCTGAATGCTCACAGAGCGCTTACCTCCGTTAGGAGTATAAAAAGCCTTGAAAGTATCCTGTAGTGGGGGTGGGTACACAGCGGTAGGACTTAGGGTTTCCCTGATGAAGTCATGTGTCGTGACGTAACGCGTAGGTAGTGGCCGGATGTTGAACAAACTAGATTTGACGTAAATATTGAGTTTTCTTGCAATCGTCTGCTATTTTCTGCTTTTATGTAAGGATTCACTTGGCATTTGAATAAATTGATTTGTTTTACATACTACACTATGAGAGGGTTTCTTTTATCTTTCCTCTAATGGTCTGAACCGGAGTGGTACCCAGTCACTGTAGGGTCTAAAGGAGCAGCGGACCATCAAGTGTAGCGAGACTACAATTAGGTTGGATATTATTGGCACCCTGAAAACATCTTCCGGTACAGCCATCAACTGGAGACCTACCGCGGTGTACCCACCCCCCACTATAGGATACTTTCAAGGCTTTTTATACTCCTAAGACCTCTTTCACACTGGTGCACTTTGCAGGCGCTACAGCGCTAAAAATAGCGCCTGCAAAGCGTCCTCAAAGAGCCGCTGCTGTGTCACACTGAAGCGGTGCACTGGCAGAACGGTAAAAAAAGTCCTGCTAGCAGGACTTATACACCGCTCCTGCCCATTGAAATCAATGGGGCAGCGCGGCTATACTGCAGCAGCAGCAGCGCTTTGCGGTGGTTTTAACCCTTTCTCCGCCGCTAGCAGGGGGTAAAACCGCCCACCAGTGGGCAAATACCACTGATAACACGACGGTAAAGCGCCGCTAAAAATAGCGCCGATTTACTGCCAACGTCGCCCCAGTGTGAAAGGGGCCAAATAGAGGTAAGTGCTCTGTGAACATTCAGCTTTTGCGAAGATTTATATATTAAGAAGAACCTGTTATCACTTTTCAGAAGAACCACTTTACTTTCACTTGCTTGGACATTTTGTTTGCATTTCACTTTGGACTATATTATTGCAATTACTGGAATTTTAGACTTCATCACTTTAACCGCTTGCAGCCCGCCGGCTGTCATATGACGCCCTTGCCTTCCCGGCCCACCAGGGGGTGTGTGCACGCCACCGGCGGCACTCGCACGCGCCCGCCGTGTCACTGGGGACCGGACGCGCGTGCCCGGCGGCCGCGATGTCCGCCGGGCACCCACGATTGCCCAGTAACACAGCAGGACTGTGGATCTGTGTGTGTAAACACACAGATCCACGTCCTGTCAGGGGAGAGGAGACCGATCGTGTGTTCCCAGTACAAAGGAACACCTCCCCTTGTGAGTCCCCTCCCCCTACAGTTAGAATCACTCCCTAGGAAACATAATTAACCCCTCGATCACCCCCCAGTGTTAACCCCTTCCCTGCCAGTGACATTTATACAGTAATCAGTGCAATTTTATAGCACGGATCGCTGTATAAATGTGAATGGTCCCAAAAATGTGTCAAAAGTGTCCGATGTGTCCGCCGCAATGTCACAGTCAAGATAAAAATCACAGATCACCGCCATTACTAGTAAAAAAAAAATAATAATAAAAATGCTATAAATCTATCCCCTATTTTGTAGACGCTATAGCTTTTGCGCAAACCAATTAATATACGCTTATTGCGATTTTTTTTACCAAAAATATGTAGAAGAATACATGTCGGCCTAAACTGAGGAAAAATTTGTTTAAAAAAAATAAAATTGGATATTTATTATAGCAAAAAGTAAAACATATTGTGTTTTTTTCAAACTTGTCAGTCTTCTTTTGTTTATAGCGCAAAAAATAAAAATCGATTACCACCAAAAGAAAGCATTATTTGTGGGGAGAAAATGAAAACAATTCCATCTGGGTACAGTGTTGCATGACTGTGCAATTCTCATTCAAAGTGTGACAGCGCTGAAAGCTGAAAAATGGCCTGGGCAGGAAGGGGGTGAAAGTGCCCTGTATTGAGGTGGTTAAGAAATTACACTGATCACTTCCCTCTTTGTATATTACATACTGTATATATTAACCACTTTAATACTGGGCACTTTCGCCCCTTTCCTTCCCAGGCCAATTTTCATCTTTCAGCACTGTCACACTTTCTTTTAAGAATTGCGCGGTCATGCTACACTGTACCCAAATGAATTTTTTATCATCTTGTTCACACGAATAGAGCTTTCTTTTGGTGGTATTTATTCACAAATCTGTTTTTTTATTTTTTGCGATATAAGCGAAAAAAGAGCAGTAGTTAAAAAAAAAACAAAAACAATATTTTTTACTTTCTGTTTTAAAAGAAATCTGATAAAATCTAATTTTGTCATAAATTTAAGCCACAATGTATTCTGCTACAGGTAAAAAAAATCCCGTTAAGTGTATAATAATTGGTTTGTGTGATCACAGACATATGTACGCAGATTATCATGTACAGATGTGCGCAGATGATCATGTACAGATGTGCGCAGATGATCACAGACATATGTGTGCAGATGATCACAGACATATGATTTTGCCGTTACGTATGTGGGGGACAGGTGTTTTTACTGTTTGGGGACATGAGTGTGAGGACAGTGTTTTGGGGACACTATTTTGGGGACATTCTGTGGGGGCACTGGGCCGGTGATTAGTGTGTAAAAAGTTGTAAAAAACAGCTCATACTCACTGATCACCAGCTTGTTTTAGCGATTCGCTCTCCTCTCCTCATTGACAACTTCCGTGTGAGGAGAGGAGATCCAATCGCCTAGCAACCGGCTCTCTATTAACATCACATGACGGCTGTGATTGGGCACAGCCGTCATGCCAATCGGAGATTCGCCGTGTCCAGGTGACACGAGTGTATCGCACGTGCGCGATCCCCCTCCCTCTGAGAGATGTCCACTCAGAAGGAGGAATCGCCCACCCGGCCGTAAATGTGCAGTGGCCAGGTGGGAGATGGTTAAGATATTTCAGTTAAAATCATATTTTTATTCTCACCGTTTTCATCAAGAAAGCACATACAGAGCCCAGGAGTAGCAGGGGTCAGGCTCGAAGACCAGGTCCTATAGCAGTAGCCGAACTACCACCGACTAGACATGTGCAGAACAAAAAAAATTAGTTTTGTTTCGTTGTTTACATCAATTTGTTTAGTTAAATATGTTTCATTCATTTAATTTCTTTTTTGGAATTAGTTTTAAATCGAAACTAGTTTTGATTAGTTTCAAATCAAATTCGGATCGATTCGAAAAGTTCTGGAATAGTTTTCGAATTTGAAGAGTCTTCCAATTCGAAAAGTTTTCAAATTTGAATAGTTTTCCAATTTTCAAAGAGAATTAAATAGAAAAGAAAAGGAATAGAATAGAAAAAAAGAGAATAGAATAGAAAAGAATATGACCGAAAATAAAAGAGTATAATATAATAGAGTAAAACAGAACAAAATAGGATAGAAAATAAAAGAACAGAATTGAATGAAATTTGAATAGAATAAAACAGAATAGAATAAAATAGAAAGATTATAACCATCTTCTGAAATTTTAATAGAATAGAAAAGAATAGAATTAAACAAACAATAGAATAGAATAGAAATAATATAACCGTTTTCCAAAATTCAAAAAGGATCAATACAAATTTGATTAGAATAGAAAAGAATAGAGTAGAATACCATAGAAAATAAAACAATAGCATGGAAAAAAACAACAGAATAGAATAGAATGAATATAACCATCTTCCTATTCTAATCTATTCTTTTCTATTCCATTCAAATTAAAATTGATTCTATTTGAATTTTGGGAAATGGTTATATGTTTTCTATTCTAATCTATTCTATTGTTTTTTTAAATTATACTCTTTTTTTAAATTTATTTATTCAATTCTATTCTTTTCTATTACATTCTATTATTTTATTTTCTATTCTTTTCTATTCTATTTTCTTTTCAAATGTATTCTATTCAAAATTAAAGTTTTGGAAGATGGTTATCTTCATTTTATTCTATTCTGTTGTTTTTGCAATACTATCTTTTTATTTTCTATTCTAGTCTAATTATTCTTTTATATTCTATTCAAATTCCAATTTGGTCTATTTGAATTTTGGGAAATGGTTATAGTCTTTCTATTCTATTCTATTCTATTCTATTGTTTTTTTTTTTTTTAATTCTATTCTTTTCTATTCTATTATAGTCTTTTCTATGCTATTCTTTTTTTTTTCTATTTTTTCATATATTATTCTTTTCTTATGTATTTGAATTCAAATTTATTCTATTTGAAATTCGAATTTCAGAAGATGGTTATATTCTTTCTATGTTATTCTACTCACTTCTATTTGTTTCTATTATATTCTAGTCTATTCTGTTCTTTTCTATTCTATTTTGTTCTGTTTTACCCTTCTTTTATTTTCTTTTATATTCTTTTCTAGTCTATTATTTGTTTTTCTATTCTATCCCTTTATTTTCTATTCTATTTTATTCTCTTTGGAAATTGGAAAACTATTTGAATTCGAAAACTTTTCGAATTCCAGTTTGAAAACTATTTGAATTCGAAAACTTTTTGAATTCTAAAACTTTTCGAATTAGAAAAGTATTCGAAAACGATTCGAATTCAAATTTCGTCTAAATTTTTTTCACTATTTCAGATTTGTTTTCTAATACGGAACAAAACAAACCGCACATGTCTACCACCAACCAGCAGAATAGGTACACAGGCAGTCACCCTGGTGAATGACGCAGGTGTTCACCAGAATTTCTAATGGTTGAGGTGTCGCAGCTCTCAAGATCGCCCCACCAGGAGGTGATCAAGCTGGGGTCCAGTAGTGGATAAGTAAGTAGGGATCAAACAAAAGAATAGTTTTTAGGGACTTTGTGTGGAGGGGTGGAAAACCTGGAATTAGATTAGAAAGATTACAACAGCCAATAGATAAGGGGGGAGTTGAGATACCCAATCCAAGATTATATTTTATTGCATCACAACTACAACACTGGCATGGCTGGGAGGTAGTGGACATGTAGGATCCTGCACAGAAGATAATAATATCACAACTTAAAAAACACCCTTTAGTTCAACTAATAGTAGCTAGCCACTTTTATAATAAAAGAAAATTTCCTACTTTTTATTTGATTCATAAGGTATGGGGAGTAGGGATGAGCTTCGAGTTCGAGTCGAACTCATGTTCGACTCGAACATTGGCTGTTCGCAAGTTCGCCGAACAGCGAACAATTTGGGGTGTTCGCGGCAAATTCGAATGCCGCGGAACACCCTTTAAAAGTCTATGGGAGAAATCAAAAGTGCTAATTTTAAAGGCTAATATGCAAGTTATTGTCATAAAAAGTGTTTGGGGACCTGGGTCCTGCCCCAGGGGACATGGATCAATGCAAAAAAAAGTTTTAAAAACGGCCGTTTTTTCAGGAGCAGTGATTTTAATAATGCTTAAAGTCAATCAATAAAAGTGTAATATCCCTTTAAATTTCGTACCTGGGGGGTGTCTATAGTATGCCTGTAAAGGGGCGCATGTTTCCTGTGTTTAGAATAGTCTGACAGCAAAATGACATTTTGAAGGAAAAAACTCATTTAAAACTACCCGCGGCTATTGCATTGCCGACAATACACATAGAAGTTCATTGATAAAAACGGCATGGGAATTCCCCAAAGGGGAACCCCGAACCAAAATGAAAAAAAAAAAATGACGTGGGAGTCCCCCTAAATTCCATACCAGGCCCTTCAGGTCTGATATGGATATTAAGGGGAACCCCGGCCAAAATTTAAAAAAAAAAATGACGTGGGGTTCCCCCTAAATTCCATACCAGACCCTTCAGGTCTGGTATGGATTTTAAGGGGAACCCCGCGCCAAAAAAAAAAAAAAAAACGGCGTGGGGTCCCCCCAAAAATCCATACCAGACCCTTATCCGAGCACGCAACCTGGCAGGCCGCAGGAAAAAGGGGGGGGACGAGAGTGCGGCCCCCCCCCTCCTGAACCGTACCAGGCCACATGCCCTCAACATTGGGAGGGTGCTTTGGGGTAGCCCCTCAAAACACCTTGTCCCCATGTTGATGAGGACAAGGGCCTCATCCCCACAACCCTGGCCGGTGGTTGTGGGGGTCTGCGGGCGGGGGGCTTATCGGAATCTGGAAGCCCCCTTTAACAAGGGGACCCCCAGATCCCGGCCCCCCCCCTGTGTGAAATGGTAAGGGGGTTCTTACCCCTACCATTTCACTAAAAAACTGTCAAAAATGTTAAAAATGACAAGAGACAGTTTTTGACAATTCCTTTATTTAAATGCTTCTTCTTTCTTCTATCTTCCTTCATCTTCTGGTTCTTCTGGTTCTTCTGGCTCTTCTGGTTCTTCCTCCGGCGTTCTCGTCCAGCATCTCCTCCGCGGCGTCTTCTATCTCCTTCTCCTCGGGCCGCTCCGCACCCATGGCATTGGGGGGAGGCTCCCGCTCTTCTCTTCTTCTTCTCTTCTTCTTTTCTTCTCTTCTTCTCTTCTTCTCTTCTTCTCTTCTTCATTTTCTTCTCCGGGCCGCTCCGCAATCCATGCTGGCATGGAGGGAGGCTCCCGCTGTGTGACGGCGCTCCTCGTCTGACAGTTCTTAAATAACGGGGGGCGGGGCCACCCGGTGACCCCGCCCCCCTCTGACGCACGGTGACTTGACGGGACTTCCCTGTGACGTCACGGGGAATGCCACAGGGAAGTCCCGTCATGTCCCGTGCGTCAGAGGGGGGCGGGGTCACCGGGTGGCCCCGCCCCCCGTTATTTAAGAACTGTCAGACGAGGAGCGCCGTCACACAGCGGGAGCCTCCCTCCATGCCAGCATGGATTGCGGAGCGGCCCGGAGAAGAAAATGAAGAAGAGAAGAAGAGAAGAAAAGAAGAAGAGAAGAGCGGGAGCCTCCCCCCCATGCCATGGGTGCGGAGCGGCCCGAGGAGAAGAAGATAGAAGACGCCGCGGAGGAGATGCTGGACGAGAACGCCGGAGGAAGAACCAGAAGAGCCAGAAGAACCAGAAGATGAAGGAAGAAAGAAGAAGCATTTAAATAAAGGAATTGTCAAAAACTGTCTCTTGTCATTTTTAACATTTTTGACACTTTTTTCGTGAAATGGTAGGGGTACTTATGTACCCCCTTACCATTTCACACAGGGGGGGGCCGGGATCTGGGGGTCACCTTGTTAAAGGGGGCTTCCAGATTCCAATAAGCCCCCCGCCCGCAGACCCCCACAACCACCGGCCAGGGTTGTGGGGATGAGGCCCTTGTCCTCATCAACATGGGGACAAGGTGTTTTGGGGGGCTACCCAAAAGCACCCTCCCAATGTTGAGGGCATGTGGCCTGGTACGGTTCAGGAGGGAGGGGGGGCCGCACTCTCGTCCCCCCCTCTTTTCCTGCGGCCTGCCAGGTTGCGTGCTCGGATAAGGGTCTGGTATGGATTTTTGGGGGGACCCCACGCCGTTTTTTTTTTTTTTTTTGGCGCGGGGTTCCCCTTAAAATCCATACCAGACCTGAAGGGTCTGATATGGAATTTAGGGGGAACCCCACGTCATTTTTTTTTTTTAATTTTGGCCGGGGTTCCCCTTAATATCCATACCAGACCTGAAGGGCCTGGTATGGAATTTAGGGGGACTCCCACGTCATTTTTTTTTTTTAATTTTGGTTCGGGGTTCCCCTTTGGGGAATTCCCATGCCGTTTTTATCAATGAACTTCTATGTGTATTGTCGGCAATGCAATAGCCGCGGGTAGTTTTAAATGAGTTTTTTCCTTCAAAATGTCATTTTGCTGTCAGACTGTTCTAAACACAGGAAACATGCGCCCCTTTACAGGCATACTATAGACACCCCCCAGGTACGAAATTTAAAGGGATATTACACTTTTATTGTTTGACTTTAAGCATTATTAAAATCACTGCTCCTGAAAAAACGGCCGTTTTTAAAACTTTTTTTTGCATTGATCCATGTCCCCTGGGGCAGGACCCGGATCCCCAAACACTTTTTATGACAATAACTTGCATATTAGCCTTTAAAATTAGCACTTTTGATTATTCATGTTCGTGTCCCATAGACTTTAACGGTGTTCGTGTGTTCGAACGAACTTTTTTCCTGTTCGCATGTTCTGGTGCGAACCGAACAGGGGGGTGTTCGGCTCATCCCTAATGGGGAGCAGTCCGAATTATTGCTCATCATGAGGGTTATACGAAACATATGCCTATATGGGACAACTATTACCTTTATGAACTGAATAAACGTTCAGAATTTTCGGATTGGAAAAAAGCGGGTATAATATTTCTGTATCAGTTATATGAAGGGGATGTTTTACTTCCTTTTGATATATTAAAAGACCACTATCAGTTAACGAATAAAAACTTCTACCAATATCTTCAGATACGCCATGCATTACAGATTCAGAACTCAAAAATCCAACTACAGTATAAATACTCTAAAATATTATCAAAGGCAACTTAGATTTCTTGCATGAAATGAGGATTAATAGTTGATCTTTATTCCAATTTACAAAAAGAGAACATTGAAAAACATGTAAATAGTTTTACAAGATGGCAAGGAGACACAGAGGATCTAGATGAGGAGGACTGGACATGTGCCCTGGAAACACTTCCCAGGACATCCCTCTCACCCTTCCAAAGGTTATCTCAGCTTTTTATTATACATAGGGCTCATTATACTCCACAAAAACTCTATGCTTGGGGAAAATATACAACACCATTATACCTGCGATGCTCTTTATTTAATGGTTCTCTTATCCACATGCTTTGGCGATGCCCAAAGCTTCATCGTTATTGGGAAAATATATTTTTAACCTTAAACTTATTATGCTTTACTGAGATAATAGGAATGCCTAAACTTGCACTACTGGGAATAATTCCTGATGGAACGTTGCCAGTAGACATGCATATTATGTGGATAAGATCCTTATATTTAGCACGTAAAGTTATTTTACAAAAATGGTCATCTGTTGATCCTCCAACCCATAAACAAAGGGTTGAGAAACTTAATTATACACTTAAAAGAGAAAAATTAACATATAAGCATAGAGGTACACCCCAATGGTTTGGTAAAATATGGTCATGTTGGATAGATCCTAGTAATCAACTATATGATGGTTTACCTAGTGGAGAGGAGTGAGGTAGAAGAGATAGACTGGAACAAATAGTAGAAGTAGAGGAGTGAGGAGTAGAAGAGACAAAATTAGTGCATGATAGAAACATAACTTGATGCTGTATAGAGGAAGTTGCCATAGTTTAACGATTGAAATTAGCGGTGAGCAACTTGTTGTGTAAAATGTATCTATGTTTCTATAATGCTTTGTCTATTATACGCTAAGCTACTTTAGCCCGAGAGGTACAAGGTTTATCTGTTTTGTGTGTTTTCCTATTTTTGATACTTCATGGATTAATGTGACATATCTGTATGTATGTTTAATAATAAAAATAAAAATTATTTGATTTAAAAAAAAAAACCAGAAGCATAGTCAGTAAACAAGTCAAAAGGTCAGTAATGAATAGTTGCAGGTTGGGATCTGGCAGAAGCATTGTCTTTGAACAAGCCAAGGGTCAATAACTACTGGTGGAAAAAATATGGACAGCAGCAGGGAAGACGGGAGCGAAAAACTGGCTGGAGAGAGCACAATAATCTGACAAACAGAAAGTGCAGAAACATGGCTTAAATCAAGAAGTTAACAGGAGGAGGTTCAAGACAGGATCATTCAATTAATTTTCTCAGGAGCTAGCCAGCTTTCCAGGTAGCTCAGCAAGATGAGACAGTTCCTGACACAGCAGAGGTGCCAGGTACAAATCCAGGTCTGGACAAGCAGGTTCACATATTGACCCTACAATGGAAACACAAATGATAAATACTTAAATTACCCTGTCAGGATCCAAAGCCATTGTATTTGGCAGTTGCTCATCCTACTGTGCCACCTAACATGCTACACATCTCTCTGTCTGATCCCTTGGACAATGCTAACTTATATCCTGTTTCTGGTGACCTTTGAAATCCTTTGAAATTTATCTATGCAGTTCCGGTTTACCAGATTATTGTGCTCCTCTACAGCCAATATTATTTTTCTTGAGCTCCTGTTGCTATTTGTATCTGTGTAGCACCCTCCCAGGTAGGTGCTAGAAGAGGTTATAGTTTTGGGGTCTTTCTGCTTACCAGGAAGGCTGCTAGATAAATATAGGTGCTCTCTGCCTAACAGGGAGCAGTGATCCATTGATAGGGTCTGCTCACGGTGCTCAGATGCTGCTCATGATATCTGCATGTTTCACACTGGTCCAATAGGATGAAGCATATTGGACAGTAGGAGGAAACCTGACAAATGGGAGCATAGGCATAGTTACAGCCCTGGCCATTGGCAGAGGAAAGTACCTCAAGGCATGCTGGGTATGCTGGTTGACCGTATATATGCAGAGGGAACATGTGTTTGGCTGGAGAGCAGGGTCCCGGAGGGAGGGGGTGGCTGCCCCTTCTCGGTACAGGCTGCCATTTGACCTCAGGTAGTCAACCTGAGGGCTGGAGTCGAATAAAGCTGCAACCCCGATTTCCTACAGAGCTGACTGGAAAGGGGACACACCTGGAAGGATCTGCTTCTGGGCACTGTGAGTTCATATCTGTGTCAAGAGGCCTGTCCTGTGAGGACTATCCCTTCAAGCTAGAGAGTGAGTGGATGGGTATCAGCCAAAGGAGATGCTAGCGAGTGTCCCGAAGATGGGGGATTCTGAGGACTGCAACCTGTCACTAGCATGCTGTGAAGCCCATCTCCATCATCAAGAGCTCTGGTGAAGCCTGTGCGTGCTTAGACCCCAAGCCTTTGGTCCACCCACCCACAAGGGGGACCTGCTTGTGTACTTATCCTGCTGGTTTCTGTGTGAACCCTTCTGCTGCTATACCTACTGGCCTCTGATTCTGACCCCTGAATGTGACAGCTCCATAAAGTGAACCTAGTTTAGAGTTATTCATTTTAAGATTATTGCAAAAGACATGGGGACACTCTTTATGTCTGGAGGATTTAACTTCCACATAAAGAAAGGCTTCTTTTCTGTGAAAATATGGAATAGACTCCATCAGGAACTAGTTCTGCCCAGTTCAGTAGAATGTTAAAAAAAAAAGTTGGATGTATTCCCAAATGCATAAAATATAACTGGATTTATAGGTATTAAAAGCAGGTACTGTTAAGCCAGGGTATTGCCTTTGGAATTTAGTAAGGATTTTTCCCCCCACTGGAGCAAATTGCACCATGCTTTATTGTTTGATTGTTTTTTGTCTTCCTCTGGATCAACTGTAGGTATAGGGTTCTGTATATGAAGATTTTCTATGTATTTATTATTTTTTTCTATTGGTTGAACTTGGCTATACTGCCTGCTTCATCAGAAAGCTGTGGAACCCAACTCTATGGCATCAAGATATTGGGGAATTAATTACATTGCCATAAATTCCCAAGGTTACTCACATCCATCATTAGACATAAAAAAAATTCCACTTACATTGGCATATGGAGGAGGAAGGACACCTAGAACAGTTGGAATGGGTCCACTAAAGTACTGGTAAGGGCTGGTAATGTATAATAATAGGCCAATGAAAAAAAACTAAAATATTTTGTTTATTATATGGGGGGGTAAGTAAATTGTAGGGTGATACTTTTAAAGTTGATTCAAGCATAAATGTAACCTACGTTAACATTTCAAAGATATCAATTCCGTGACTGGCAGTACAGAGTAACTGAAAGCAGCAGAGATTACTAAAACTGGACAGCAAGGATAGTAAGTTAGAGGAGTTGTTATGAACTCTCAGAATCAGATAAGGGACTGGCTGACAGAATGACTACACCACATCCCTAATGTTTCAAAAATACGTCAAAGTAAGAGGAGGACTATGGGACTTTGCAGGTGCTATTAGTAAGTATTCAACATATAGGTAAAGATATTTCAGTTAGATTCTTATTTTTATTCTCCCAATATTCATTAAAAAAGCACATAAAGTCCACATCTGGTGGAGCTGCACAAAAAATGAACCTTTCTGGCATTCTGTCTTCCGGGTATACAAAAAAAAAGCAATCTACAAATTTAAAAGGCACAAAAGAAGCAGCGTTGCTCCCAGTGCTCCTGGGCTCTCTTCGCTCAATAAAAAGAGATATCTAAAGGTCACTAAATATTGTAATGTGTTTCAACCTTGAAGGTGAAATTTGTGCTTCCATTTGTACTTAACCACAACGGTTAACTTGGTACAAATGATCTACAACAGCACAAAGCTGTTTAACCCAGAGGGTTGCATGGCTTTCAAGCGGAGTTCCACCCATATAAATGTCAGCAGCTACAAAAAGTGTAGCTGCTGACTTTTAATAATCGGACACTCAGCTGTCCCACGGTCCAGTGATGCGGGCGAACGAAGCCCCGCTCCTCTCCCCCTCTTTTCCACGGCACCTGCATTCTGACTGTGGGCGCCCAGCTGTGGCTTCACAGTCAGCATATTTTTTTTTTAGCTTGGCTTTGGGAGGTACATACGGTATCTCACAAAAGTGAGTACACCCCTCACATTTTTGTAAATATTTTATTATATCTTTTCATGTGACAACACTGAAAAAATGACACTTTGCTACAAAGTAGGGAGTGTACAGCTTGTATAACAGTGTAAATTTGCTGTCCTCTCAAAATAACTCAACACACAGCCATTAATGTCTAAACCACTGGCAACAAAAGTGAGTACACCCCTAAGTAAAAATATCCCATTTGGGCCCAATTAGACATTTTCCCTCCCTGGTTTCATGCGACTCGTTAGTGTTACAAGGTCTCAGGTGTGAATAGGGAGCAGGTGTGTTAAATCTGGTGTTATCGCTCTCACTCTCTCATACTGGTCACTGAAGGATCAACATGGCACCTCATGGCAAATTACTCTCTGAGGTTCTGAAAGAAAAAATTTTTGCGCTACATAAAGATGGCCTAGACTATAAGAAGGTTGCCAAGAACCTGAAACTTAGTTGCAGCATGGTGGCCAAGACCATACAGCGGTTTAACAGGACAGGTTCCACTCAGAACAGGTCTCGCCATGGTCAACCAAAGAAGTTGAGTGCACACGCTCAGCATCCTATCCAGAGGTTGTCTTTGGGAAATAGTATGAGTGCTACTAGCATTGCTGCAGAGGTTGAAGGGGTGGGGGGTCAGCCTGTCAGTGCTCAGACCATATGCCACACACTGCATCAAATTGGTCTGCATGGCTGTCATCCCAGAAGGAAGCCTCTTCTAAAGATGAACTACAAGAAAGCCTGCAAACAGTTTACTGAATACAAGCAGACTAAGGATGTGGATTACTGGAACCATGTCCTGTGGTCTGGTGAGACCAAGATAAACTTATTTGGTTCAGATGGTGTCAAGCATGTGTGGCGGCAACCAGATGAGGAGTACAAAGACAAGTGTGTCTTGCCTACAGTCAAGCATGGTGGTGGGAGTGTCGTTGTCTGGGGCTGCATGAGTGCTGCCTGCACTGAGTAGCTGCAGTTCATTGAGGGAACCATGAATGCCAACATGTACTGTGACATACTGAAGCCAAGCATGATCCCCTCCCTTCAGAGAATACTGCCGCAGGGCAGTATTCCAATTTAAAGACAACCCCAAACACACCTCCGAGATGACCACTGCATTGCTAAAGAAGCTGAGGGTAAAGGTGATGGACTGGCCAAGCTTTTCTCCAGACCTAAACCCTATTGAGCATCTGTGGGGCATCCTCAAATGGAAGGTGGAGGAATGCAAGGTCTCTAACATCCACCAGCTCTGTGATGTTGTCATGGAGGAGTGGAGGAGGACACTAGTTGCAACCTGTGAAGCTCTGGTGAACGCCATGCCCAAGAGGGTTAAGGCAGTGCTGGAAAATAATGGTGGCCACACAAAATATTGACACTTTGGGCCCAATTTGGAGATTTTCACTTAGGGGTGTATTCACTTTTGTTGCCAGCGGTTTAGACATTAAGGGCTGTGTGTTATTTTGTGAGTTATTTTGAGGGGACAACAAATTTTCACTGTTATATAAGCTGTACACTCACTACTTTACATTGTGGCAAAGCGTCATTTCTTCAGTGTTGTCACATGAAAAGATATAATAAAATATTTACAAAAATGTGAGGGGTGTACCCACTTTTTTGAGATACTGTAGATCAGAAGTCTCAAACTGGTTGCCCTCCAGCTGTTGCGAAACTACAAGTCCCATGAGGCATTGCAATCTGACAGTTACAAGCATGACTCCCACAGGCATGATGGGACTTGTAGTTTTGCAACAGCTGGAGGGCCGCCAGTTTGAGACCCCTGCTGTAGATGGTCTACACCTATAGGAAGGGCATTATTTAACTTTGGTCCAAGCTGCACAGTTTATTTTTATCTACAGGTGCCACTTACCTGCTATTATGTGGCTGTGTTTGAACTTAGGTTCCTTGGCCTCTTTGCTGCGGCCCTGTTCGATATGCCACTGGGGAATCTGAGACTCTGCAGCACATATCCTGCTTAGTACATCTGCTCCATGAACTCTATAGCTCCACGTGCCTTCTAGCTGCAGTCAATCCACAATCAGCTAAGCTTAATTTGCAGGACTTCCTGTACACTGTGCCCGTTTGCTGGATCTGTTTCCCTGGGTGTGTGCTATGCTACTAAACTTCTGGACTTTTTAACTTTGCCTCATTCCTGGATTACTCTCTTTGTCTGAAGATTCTGCATTACTCTGCTTGTCTGTGTATGACCTTGCCTGTCTCCTACCACTCTTCTGAATTCTAACTTTGTACCTTGCTGTCAAGACATGTTGCTGACCCGGCCTGCCTGACTACATTAATGTCTTTTTGGTAAAGGTGTACAAACCCTTTAAAAACAACAAGGAGAGGGGCGCCTCTGAATATATATCATAAACACATTTTATTAAAACAGCAATATCCACTCACATAAAAGTTGGAGAAGTTGCATTCAGGTCAGTTGGCTGAGCTTGAAGAGATGCAGTGGAACTACAGGTCACAGCGGTTCCTGCAGGGCATGTGAAGTCCAGGGAGGAAGGATGAGCTGGTACAGCCAGATGCAATCTCTTACGGTTATCAGTCCAACGCATATCCTGCTGTATTAGGAGCCTGGTGGTGTCCTGGATGTCAGGATAAGGGTTCCAAGTAGTAAAAAACAGGGGAGGGGGGGACGCCAGAGCAACCGTTCAGCCGCCCTGCCGCTCACCGCTATGTAATAAAAGCCTTGCTTGATCTTGCTTGATAAAAGAATGCAGCTATTCTTCCACCAATGGCAAGTTGATTCTGAAACGCGTCGCATACATGTGACATCATCACCGGGCGCCACGCTCTGTTTGCTCCCCAAGAAACGTTGTGATCTTCCACACGGCCGGCCATGTTCCAGCTTAGAGGCTTTTATTACATAGCGGTGAGCGGCAGGGCGGCCGAACGGTTGCTCTGGCGTCCCCCCCTCCCCTGTTTTTTACTACTTGGAACCCTTATCCTGACATCCAGGACACCACCAGGCTCCTAATACAACAGGATATGCATTGGACTGATAACCACAAGAGATTGCATCTGGCTGTACCAGCTCATCCTTCCTCCCTGGACTTCACATGCCCTGCAGGAACCGCTGTGACCTGTAGTTCCACTGCATCTCTTCAAGCTCAGCCAACTGACCTGAATGCAACTTCTCCAACTTTTATGTGAGTGGATATTGCTGTTTTAATAAAATGTGTTTATGATATATATTCAGAGGCGCCCCTCTCCTTGTTGTTGTTTTAGCTTGCTGGATCCCGCTTTTGGCTCCTTTGGTGGCTGCCCTGACTGACCTCCATTTATATTCTCCCAACATATGTGCATGAACATTTACATGCATCTTTCCAGTCTATTTTAAGTTTTTGGACTAATCAGTTTTTCATTGAAGGTAATTGTGCTTTGCGCCTTTTTACTTGTCTTACAAACCCTTTAAAGACTAACTCCAGACATATTAAAAATAAATAAAATTGCCTCTCCTCAGATCAATGAAAAATGTACCAATCTTTTGATTCTTGGGATTGTCCAGTCCTGTGCTCGAAAGTGGGCAGACAGTCCTACTAGTGGGCACAACCCTTCCTCAAAGCCTGGTATTTTTTCTTGAACTGATTACAGTATAAGCATGAGAACATCATCAAGAGGGGCAGTAACAAGAAGAGCATGCAGAGTGGCTTTGGCAGACTTTTGGCAGTCACAACTGGAATCAGTTCGGAGTAAGAGCATGGACTTTGGAGTAATGGAAGTATTAATATGTGCTAGCACAAGGGTCTCCAAACCTTCTAAACAAAGATCCAGTTTAATGTCTTTTATACTTGGGGGGGAGGGGGCAGACTGTGGCCATTGGAGGAGAAAATGCCTCAGTGTTAGTGGGAATAAACAATGCCTTAGGCTTGGTTGTTAGTGGGAGTAAAAAGAAAAATAATACACTACAAAATGACATGGTCAGTAAGAGAAGGAACAGTGCAACATGGCATGGACAGTGGGGGGGGGACAGCGCCCGTTCGCCCCTAATGGATGGGCCACCACTGGATAGTGCCCCATCATTGGTGTCAGTTTGAGGAATAGTGCCCCATTGTTGATACCAGGGGAAGGAAGAGTGCTCAACTGTTGGTGTCAGTGGAAGGAAAAGTGCCTTGTTGTTGGTATTAGTGGGGGGAATGGAGCCCCATCATTGGTGTCAGTGGTAGGGGTTACGCCCCACTGTTGATGTCAGCAGTGTGAACAGTCCCTCACTCTTGATGTCAGTGGAATGAATGGTGCCTCATTGTTGGTGTCAGTGGAAGGAATAGTCCCTTATTCTTTTTTGTCAGTGGGAGTGATGGTGCCTCGTTGTTGGTATCAGTGGGGGGAATGGAGCCCCATCATTGGTGTCGGTGGTAGGGGTTACGCCCCACTGTTGATGTCAGCAGTGTGAACAGTGCCTCACTCTTGATGTCAGTGGAATGAATGGTGCCTCATTGTTGGTGTCAGTGGAAGGAATAGTCCCTCATTCTTTTTTGTCAGTGGGAGGAATGGTGCCTCATTGGTGTCAGTGGGAGGGCTATTGCCTTGTATTAGTGGGAGAATAGTGCCCCAAGGGCTGAATAAAGACAAGCAAAGGGCACCAGTTTGGAGACCACTGTGCTAGCCCATCCCGTACAAAAAGCAAGCAATAATTCTTCATTAGGGAGCAATTTTAATATTTTTAATAATTTTTTAATGAACACATGCCTGCTATTGGTCTTTTTATTTATTTTTTAATGTCAATAGATCTCATGGTGGCCACCACTGGTACACTGTTCAACCTCTCTGTTGGTGGCTCATTCATATTCCAGCTTAGATTCACCACATTTTAGAATTGGCACTCCATCATTTGCAGCTACAAAAAGTACTGTACATAGAGAGTCGCCAATAGTTCAATATTTTATTCTCAGTAGAGTGTCATAAAACCTTACTGGGATGGTCTGTTTCCCCTTTGCATAGTTTACAATAGTTCCAGAGATATAATCGTAGTATAATGCAGTCCCAACAGAATTGCAGAGCCGTGTGACAACTGCTAAACAGCTTGAGTGAGGCGATGATGAAATAAAAGTTTGCACCATCTAGAAAGTGAATAAGCAGGACAACACTTGAAAAATGGACAAAAAAAATATTCAGTCTGCCTTGTTAAATTGTATTCTGTGTGCAGTTTAGAAAGCAATTACTTGGTGTGTATGGGAGAGCAGGGGAGCCGCATGCCGTTCTGGCTTGTCTTAATAGAATTGCAACATTGCTACTAAAGTCATTTTGTCCACTACAACAGAATGTCAATATTCATTTGTAGCTTAATTGTGTATACCTTGTATGATAAAAAAATAAATAAAATCTGTTACTTGAAAGGATGGTGAGAGAGGACGGGTACTGTTAATGTTTCACAAATGTGGTTAAAAAAGGCAAATTTAAAGGCGAAGATTGTATTTTTCCTACTTTACACGTGTTATGGAATTATTTCTGATTGGGACTCTAAAAACAGAAGCTGCAGGAACAGATTCACAGGACGCGATCACTGTGTGTAAAATGTCCATTCAGAGCCAAAGTTTACTATTACATGTTATTTTATACATAGATAAGAAAGGGGTGGTGTGAGATGTTATTAAAAACTAACAATTAGAAATATGTTATTAAAAGCTAACAAATAGGAATATATTATTAAAAGCTAGTGAATAGAACAATTGCAAAAGTAAAACCTTGAGAAGGGAGGGGGGAGTAGAGGTAGAGAGAGAGCTTCTAGCAGAAGATGTGTCTGTGTGTTAGGTGAAGGTTACAGAACACATTTCAACAGCGTGAACAAAATGGAGTCTCTTGTGCTTAAATGAACAGTACAATGAATGTCCATGTCACGTGTTTGGTTAGCATTAGTCTCATTTAGATTTAAAGGGGCACATTGGGGAGATCTAACTTCAGTTCCTGCACTAAAGGCAAAATCAAAAAGTGAAGGGTTATTCCTTTAACCCTTTCCCTGCCATAGCCGTTTTTGCATTTTTTGCAAACTTGTAATTTTGTGCCTAAAGATTAGTTCAGCTCCCAATTATCATATATTTTCTGAAAGCAGACACCCTGGAGAATAAAATAGCAATTGTTCTGAAAGCAGACACCCTGGAGAATAAAATAGCAATTGTTCCATTTCCACAATGGTATATGAAATACAGAATTTCAGTAAAAAATAAGCTAATGTTAATTTTAATTTTAGGGCACACAAATGCAATATATTACGATCTAGTCATCCATCTAGTCTAGTCATCCATCTAGTTAACCATGAATATTGTACCTAGAATTAGACATGTGCACTGCCAAAAAATTTGTTAGTTTTCGTTTTCATTTCATTCGTTTATTTTTTTTTTTCATTTTTCGGGTCATTCGTTATGATTGCAATTCGTAAATTTGTACATTCGTAAATTTGTACATTCGTACATTCGTACATTCTTAAATTCGTACATTCGCACATTCGTACATTTGTACATTCGTAAATTCGTACATTCGCACATTCGTACATTCGTAAATTCGTACATTCGCACATTCGTAAATTCATACATTCGTAAATTCGTAAATTAGTAAATTCGTACATTTGTAAATTAGAAAATTCGGAAATTTGTAAATTCTAAATTTGAAAATCCAAAAACCCAAAAATTCAAAAATCTGAACTAGTAACTAACTATTAAATTATAGGTATTGTAATTTCCTTTCAAATTTGGCTGTTAGTGAACGTAACAAATACGAATTTATCCGAAGTTACCAATTATCCGAAATAACAAATGCTGCATCTAAACAAATGGAACGGAACAAATTAATAATAAATAATAATAATAAAAAGTTTTTATTATTATTATTGTTATTTATTATTATTAATTCATTACGTTCCATTAGTTTGGATATGGCATTCGTTATTTCGGATAATTTGTAACTTTGGATAAATTTGTATGCGTTACATTCACTAACAGCCAAATTTGAAAGGAAATTACAATACCTATAATTTAATAGTTAGTAATAGTTAAGTTATTTTTAGTTAATTATTATTTCAGATTTCCAAATTTCCGAATTTACAAATTTATGAATTCACTAATTTATGAATTTACTAATTTATTAATGTACAAATTTACGAATGTACACATTTATGAATGCACAAATTTACGAATGTACGAATTTACGAATGCACACATTTACGAATGTATGACTGTATGCATTTATGAAAGCACAAATTTACGAATGTACGAACATGCGAATGTACGAACATGCGAATGTACGAATTTACAAATTTTCGAATATTCCAATTTACGAATATTCGTAAAAATTTGTTAAATGGGCTTTCGTTAATTCGGATATTTCCAAATTAACGAATTTGTTGAAATTCGTTAAAAGACGAATTCGGAACAAAAGTAATTGCACATGTCTACCTAGAATTATTGCTCTCACTCCGGTGTGCATGGTGATATGTAACATGTGTAGCACAATTGAGGTTTTCATGCGTAGGCACCCCCAATGCTTGCATTTATGTTTCTGCGTGTGGGTATGTGGGGGTGAGATTTTAAAGTGGTGTTCCGGCTGAAATGATACTTTTTAAATAAAAATACCCCTATAATACACAAGCTTAATGTATTCTAGAAAAGTTAGTCTGTAAACTAAGGTCTATTTTGTTAGTTTATAGCAGTAGTTTGTTTTTTTATAAACTTACAGCAGGCCGTGGCCATCTTAAGCATGGGCATCTGAAGCCAGACTGTATTTCTTCCTGGATCTCATCCTTGCAGATCTCGCACATGCTCAGTACAGCACAAGCAGTGTAATAGGTTTCCGGTCAGGTTTCCATAGCAACTGCAGTGTCAGAGGAAGTTGCTGCCCCTTCCTAGAAGGCATTGCAAACAGGAAATGATGCGATGGGCCACAGCCAGGGAGGAGGAAGTGAAAAATGAATACAGGAGATATACAGTAGGTGCTGAGAAAAAAAGGAAGCAAGATTTAGCCTGAATATTTATCATGGCCTAGCCAATCCCTGGAGAGAAGTGTCCAGAAGGCGGCTGTGGAAGTGACAAATAGTCTGAAACTGTGGAGGGATTGTTCTCTCTCTGAAAGAGGGTTCCAAGACTTAGGGGGGCTACTGCCGCTCTGAGGTAACCTGTAGACTTTGTACTGTAGCTGTTGGGCCTGAGGGCCTGAAGTGATCTCCTGAGATGCTGGCTGTGGGATTTTACAATAAGGGATCGAGTCTGGAGAAGATTGTCTCCCTCACTGGACCGTGTCCAGACGAAGCTGGAAGACGTGCAGCTGTTCTAGGGACTTGTAATGACCCTGAACTGATTCTTGGTGACTGTGTGCTTTTGAGATATAAGTGTCACAGTTGGCTTGGACTGAAATGGATCCCACAGGGTCTCAGAATGCAGGCCATTCCCCTTTCCTCAGCAGAACCCTGGAGTGTGAGCCTAGAAAAGAGAGTGTCCTTTTGTTTGTGTGCAAGCATTTTGGAGTGTCCCTTGCCTTAACCCCTCTTCTCTTTGAGATTCTGCAAGTTATTGGAGCCAAGGTGCATGAACTGGTGCCTGTGATGGTGGGCAGGGCTCTGCATTGTCAACACAAGGCTCTGGGCTGTGATTGGACACAGCTGATCAGCAGGTCTCGACCATGAATCATTAGCTGGGACCTGCTGACAGTACAATCAGAGCGGGTGTCGGCAGGGCGCCCTATAGCCGGAAACAGGTAACGGCAAACCAGTACATTGCTTTGCCTGTGTGGGCCACCAGTCCACAGTACATTGTGGGTGGGCGGTCGTCAAGTGGTTAAAGCCTAAGTCCATGACTAATGACCCTAAAATAGTTTGTTTGGGCCAAACTGGCCCAAAACAAACTATTTACTGCACTAACAGGTGTCCTTGCAGGAAATAATTGATTTGAGCCAGATTGGCCCAAACAATCTGTTTAAAGGTACATTATGGATTTTGCTTTAAGTGTTATTTGAAGTTTGTTAAATCAGTGCTCCTATGTAGTTGATATCTCAACAGTTGAGAAGAGAAAGACAATGTAATTGCACTGAGCCAGTGTCTGCACATCCACTTCTTCCCTGAGACTCAGTGTAAGGCAGAGGTACTAATTGGGAACCTTACCCAAAAGTAAGCAGACCTTAAGTTATTAGTTAACTTTAAATCTACTTCAAAATGGTTATGAACCACTTCCTGAAAATTAATTATTTTATGGGTAAAAGGTTAGGAAAACTAGTTTAAAAAAAAAAAAAGACAAATTCTAAATTGAAAAACAAAACAACTAAAGAAATGGGTTGTCAGTTTTAAAGATCGAGCTTTATGGTTGCCCCTTTATTTCAGCATCACTTGCTTTATTTGATGGGCAGAGTGCAATGGAACTTAATTGGTTTTCTGCTGACTAGTGATTGGCCCGCACAGAGTAATCACTGAACTGTGCCTGCTGGTCACCATACTATACTACATTCCTCTAATAGTCTGCCTGTTCTTTGTTTATGTAGGCAAACTTTACAATTACAAGGGACAGTAAACCTAAAATAAGTCCCCATTTTATAAATGATCCACTGATAACAATTAACAGCTTTGAGTTCCAATAAATATACAGAACTAAAGGCACTTTGCGTTGTTTAAAATTTGCTGTTAGCCAAAGAGTGCCTATTATTTTAAAGGATCAGTCATTTTACCTACTAAAATTTTTAAGCGCAAAAAATGTAATTCAGACTATATAATCCACATTAATAAGGAAACAAAAAGGTGCAATAGACTCTGCACTTTGCAAGTGCAGTCATACGGTGCCTTTAAAAAGTATTCATACCCCTTAAAATTTTCCACATTTTTTCATGTTACAACCAAAAACGTAAATGTATTTTATTGGGATTTTATGTGATAGACCAACACAAAGTGGCACATAATTGTGAAGTGGAAGGAAAATGATAAATGGTTTTCAAATTTTTTTACAAATAAATATGTGAAAAGTGTGGGGGGCATTTGTATTCAGCCCCCCTGAATCAACACTTTATAAAACCACCTTTCGCTGCAATTACAGCTGCAAGTCTTTTTGGGGTTGTCTCTACCAGCTTTGCACATCTAGAGAGTAACATTTTAGCCCATTCTTCGTTGCAAAATAGCTCAAGCTCTGTCAGACTGGATGGAGAGCGTCTGTGAACAGCAATATTCAAGTAGTCTTGCCACAGATTCTGAATTAGATTTAGGTCTGGACTTTGACTGGGCCATTCTAACACATGAATATGCTTTAATCTAAACCATTCCATTGTAGCTCTGGCTGTATGTTTAGGGTCGTTGTCCTGCTGCAAGGTGAACCTCTGCCCCGGTCTCAAATCTTTTGCAGACTCTAATGCCCCGTACACATGATCGGACATTCCGACAACAAAATCCATGGACTTTTTCCGGCGGATGTTGGCTCAAACTTGTCCTGCATACACACGTTCACGCAAATCTTGTTGGAAATTCCGAACGTCAAGAACGTGGTGACGTACATCACGTACGACGAGCCAATTGAAATGAAGATCAATAGCCAGTGCGGCTCTTATGCTTGATTCCGAGCATGCGTGGAACTTTGTGCGTCGGAATTGTCTACACACGATCAGAATTTACGACAACAGATTTTGTTGGCGGAAAATTTGAGATCCAGATCTCAAATTTTGTGTGACAGAAATTCCGATGGAAAATATCCGATGGAGCCTACACACGGTCGGAATTTCCGACAGCAAGCTCCCATCAAACATTTTCCGTCTGAAAATCCAACCGTGTGTACAGGGCATTACAGGTTTTCTTGTAAGATTGCCCTGTATTTGGCTCCATCCATCTTCCCATCAACTCTGACCAGCTTCCCTGTCCCCAGCATCCCCACAACATGATGCTGACACCATCATGTTTCACGGTGGGGATGGTTTGCTCAGAGTGATGTGCACTGTTAGTTTTCTGCCACACGCATTGTTTTGTTTTTTATGCCAAAAAGTTTAATTTTGGTCTCATCTGACCAGAGCACCTTCTACCACATGTTTGCTGTGTCCCCCACATGGCTTCTCACAAACTGCAAATGGGACTTCTAATGGATTTCTTTCAACAATGGCTTTCTTCTTGCCACTCTTCCATAAAGACCAGATTTGTGTAGTGTACAACTAATAGTTGTCCTGTGGACAGATTCTTCCACCTGAGCTGTGGATCTCTGCAGCTCCTCCAGAGTTATCATGGATCTCTTGGATTCTTCTCTGATTAATGCTCTCCTTGCCCGGCCTGTCAGTTTAGGTGGACGGCCATGTCTTGGTAGGATTGCAGTTGTGCCATACTCTTTCCATTTTCGGATGATGGATTGAACAGTGCTCCGTGAGATGTTCAAAGCTTGGGATGTTTTTATAACCTAACCCTGCTTTAAACTTTATCCATGACCTGTCTGGTGTGTTCCTTGGCCTTCATGATGCTATTTGTTCACTAAGGTTCTCTGACAAATGTCTGAGGGCTTCACAGAACAGCTGTATTTATACTGAGATTAAATTACACACAGGTTGACTCTATTTAATAATTAGGTGACTTCTGAGGGCAATTGGTTCCACTAGATTTTAGTTAGGGGTATCAGAGTAAAGGGGACTGAATACAAATGCACGCCACACTTTTCAGGTATTTATTTGTAAGAAAAAAAAAATTGAAAACCATTTATCATTTTCCTACCACTTCACAATTATGTCCCACTTTGTGTTGGTCTATCACATAAAATCCCAATAAAATACGTTTACGTTTTTGGTTATAACATGACAAAAGGTGGAAAATGTCAAGGGGTATGAATACTTTTTCAAGGCACTGTAATTGTAAATGAGTGCTCCCACGCTATCACTTGGTGTGTGGGATAGTTAACGGCTGCAGACACCTATTAGCTAATGCGTGGCTAAAGAAAATTATATTGAATGGTGTTGCGCTGTTAAAAGCTGTTAAAATGTGATAATATATAAATGTGTTCAATATAAATACATCATTATACAGCAATCAGTGCTATAAATGATTACTGTATAAATGTCGCTGGCAGGGAAGGGGTTAACACTAGGGGGTGAGTGTTCCCTAGGGAGGTGTTTCTAACTTTGGGGGGAGGGGACTGACAGGGACTAGAGAGACATCGCTGTTCCTGATTACTAGGAACAGCAGATCTCTTTCTACTTCCCTGACAGATCGGAGATCTGTCTGTTTACATTGACAGATACCCATTCTGGCTCTCTGAGGAGCGATTGCAGGTCACCAGTGGACATTCTGTGCATTAAGATAAAAAGCCTTCTGTTTGTAGCAGCCTTCCTAGCACCCCCTAATACTTACCTGAGCCCCATCTCTGTCCAGTGATGTCCAGAAAACCCTTGGCCACCCGGGACTCTCCCTCCTGATTGGCTGAGGCACAGCAGCGGCACCATTGGCTCATAGCCAATCAGAGGTGAGAGGGGTTGGGGCCAAACGGAAGTTCCGGTTCTGAATGGACACATGGAGCTGCAGTTTGGCCCCATTTCAGGGCAGTGCTCAGCCCTTCCTTCTCTGAGCTGGCCGCTCAGCTGTCGGCTAATTGCCAGTTCCTATCTCTCCAATGTGACTCACCTGTTGAAGATATCCTGCTCGTCAGTCCTGCCTACTTAAGCTGTCCAGCCCAGAAGATATCTGCCTTCGTCTTGGTCACATCTCTAGAGACACTCTCCTGTGTTCCTGTTAAAGACTTGCTTGGCTGACATTCCTTCTGGCTCCAGCTCCTGCTTGCTGTTCTACTACGCTCATCTCTGGCTCCCTGACGTTTTGGCTTGTCTGACTATCCTTTCCGGTTCCTGAACTCTGATTATGTTTTGACTACATTTATTCTTTTTACCCTTTTTATTATTATTAAACAAGCGAAATTTAACTGTACTTCTGTCTCAGTCTGATTCATGGTTTTTGACACCCCATAGCAAGCTGTTTGCTGTGGGGGCATTTGACAGGAGGGAGAGGCCAGGAGCAGCAAAGAGGCACCTGAGAAGAGGAGGATCAAGGCTGCTCTGTGCAAAACCAACTGCATAGACATAGAGCAAGTAAGTATAGCATGCTTATTAAAAAAATAAAAAACAGACTTTACAATTACTTTAAGTAAATTGAAATGCCACTGTCCCTGGTTACTCATTAACAAAGAACAGATACAAACACGCAATACATTTGACATATTAAAGAAAAAAGATATGACCCACAGTGTAAATCATCACAGCATCCAGCCAAATAGATCTACTTCAATCATCCATGAACAATGTTCACTAATTTGCCAAAACAAATGCTAACTGTCATCACAATATGCTTCCAACAGACTTTGCCACTTATGACTATTCCCAGGCCAGTCGCTGAATGTAGACAAATTGACGATGGAATCCCAGATAATGCCATTGACTTAATAAGATCATGGACATATTTTACTCATATTAACTCGAACCTCACCCCTAGTCCAGCCTTTGGAGACCTGGCTGCAGTATAGTGTGCACAAAGACTAACAAGTGTTGGAGGAAAGATGACACAGGAAGGATTTTCTGAGTCCACTTAACAATGACAACTCCAGAGTATACTGCTTCACCCAATCATCATTGATTGGAACAGAAAGTAGCACTATTAACTTTAGTAAGCAATTATTGTGTTGGAATAATATATTTTTTACAGATAATTTTTTGTGGATTTAAAGTATATCTGGGCAACTCAAGCTAAGGATATATATACATAATTATATAAAATGGCATAAGCTGAAGTTCCTTTTAGTGATATACGCATGTCCACTGAACCTTGAATAATCCTCAATGTATACGTATCTGTACACGAACCGCACAAACTGTTTTCTCAGGTTTACTATGTTTTTAATGGATTGCTGTAACAATGTTTTCAGCGGAATTTAGTTTCTAGCATTAAAATTATAGTTATATTTTATATTATATTTTCTTTACTTGTTTATTTGTTAGGGTCAAGATTGAGATTTGTAAATATATATACTGTAAGTTCTCAACATCTGTACTGTATGTACAGGCTGGTTGTGTTTGCTACTTTAGCACAAGGGTCACTTTAATGGGACAGTTGTGTGAAAGCATTGATCTCAACAAGGACATACACAAATATGTGTGTATATTTTTTATGCTTTTTCACCTTTATTATAGCTATGTGCCAGTTTCTTTATCTATGATTTTAGTACCTGAAATGTCTTACACACGAACCAACTGAACCCTTTTGGCAAACTTGCATTCTCAGCTTTGCATGAGCACGCTTCTTCTTTAATTGTTGTCAATGGCTTTTGGGGGTTGCCTTATATATTGTTATTTACTAAACTATTATAATGGTTTAATATTGTCATTGTTTCAGATTGAGTACATTGACTGCTTTTGTTAGCCTGTTCATTTGTATAACAATAAAAAAAATGATGGCGGTTCTAGCTTTTCCATACTTTAGTGAACAAAAAAACAAAAACTTTCTATGTCCCTGGTGAGATTGTCTTGGTGGCCACTACCATTTGGACAGGAAGTGAGGGTAAATCTCCCTAATATGGAAAATGGCCTGGTGTCATGGTCTGGAGTCACACATTCAAGAAAGTGGCTGTTCAATAATGCTGGGTGCGGTAATGACCATAGTCTGGAAACTGTGAATGAAGTCGGGGTCATGCATGGGTAATCAGTCAGAGGCAAAGTCCATATAGCAAGCTGGGGTCATGCACAGGTAATCAGGCAGAAGCAAAGTCAATATAGCATGGGTAAACAGGCAGAAGGAAGGTCAAGGAGCAAGACAGGGGATGAGCCAGGAGAGGAGGTCAACAGGCCTGGAACGAGCCGGGTCAATGAATAGGAGATCCAAGTAATAACGCAGAGGTTCAGGAATACAGGTAGCTGACGACAATCCAGCAACTTGGGTCAGACAGAGGCAGTCCTCTATAGGCCAGCAGGGGGATCCATCTGTCACATGATGTGCCTATGGCACCCATTTCTTCTACTTGCGAGATTTCCAATACTTCCATGGCCATTTTCCTGACACCGGGGTCCAGTTGCATATATAGAAGGTAGGGATCAAGCAGAATCATTGTCAATAAATAAGCCAAAGGTCAGTAACAAGTATTTGCAGGTTGGGACCAAACAAAAGCTTAGTTGAAGAACAAGCCAAACATTGGTAACAAGTGATAGTTAGGATGTGGATGGGAGCAACAACAGCAAGATATTGACTGGAGAGAGCACAATAATCTGGCAAACAGGAAATGCAGAGACATGGCTTAAGTCAGGAAGTTAATGGGAGAAATAAAGGGTTCAAAGTTCAAGAGAAACAAGGTTCAGGATCATTCAAGGAATTGTCCATGGACCTTTCCAACATCTCAGGTGGCTCAGCGAGAAGAGTTATACCCCTTTCACACTAGCGGACCAATTAGGTTCACCTGTTATTTTTTGAGGCAGACCTGATTTGACCCTCCAGTCTCCTCTATGGAGCAGAGGGCGTCAACAGGCATGGTTACATCCGACCTCCCATAGAGGAGAGAGGACATGGACCAGCCATCCACCTGCTCTGTGGGGATCAGCGGACAGATTCCCCACTGAGTAGGTGGACTCCAACGGAGCTTGCCCCATGTGTATGGGGCCTGGCTTCCAGACACAGCAGAGGTCCTGGGTTTGGGTCCAGGCCCTGACATTGGGTATGACTCTTCCCCATGCTAAATTGTTTTCTGGTGTTTCATGTAATGCATTGGAAAAGTAAAGTAGTGTACCCAATATTGTTTCTTGGTTTAAATAGATAAAGGAAGGGTTATTGGGGAGATGTTGACTCACTAATTTGTGTCACAGTTGTTATCAATAACTTTGAACCCTTTCCCATTAAACAAAAAAGAAGAGCTTCACTACGGTTTGAATGTGTAAACTTCTGTCCCTGGAGACCAGTCAACAAAACAGAAAAAAAAAAACCTGGCAGGAGCTCTCCATATTTTCCCTAATTTATCCAATACTAAAAAAAAAAAAAAAAAAAAAAAAAAAATGAGTAGACTTTTAGTTTAATATTACTGAGAATAATAATATACATCAGTTGGGAATTGGGAACATCAGAATTGTTCAATATGTTTTTTGTTTTTTGTTTTTTTATTCCTGATGAGTAACATACTTTATGTTTCTATAATAACTTTGTTTACCAGCTAGCACTAGAAAAACTGAGTATGAAATGCAGGTTTGAATGTTAAATTAGGGCTATTTATGTACTTGTGCCAGTGTATTTAGCAACATTGAATAAATAAATAAAATATGATCTATTATTGAATTTTTTACGGAACACTAACTGCATGTAACACCAATGCTCCATCTGTACCTATCGTTTTACATATCTTCATGAAGTTGTCATTATCTAGGCAGATATATTATAATATACAAATGACACACTGGGTCCTTGACTCCCAATTGTAAAGCTCACAGATTAAAGACTGTGAACACAAATAGCCTGCTGGTGACAGTTCTTTGGAACAGAACAGTTATGCCGCGTACACACAAGCGGACTTTACGGCAGACTTGGTCCGGCGGACCGGACTTCATCAGATAATTTGATCATGTGTGGGCTCAAGCAGACTTTTTTTCCCCAAAAGTTCGACGGACCTAGAAATGAAACATGTTTCAAATCTTTCCGATGGACTTGAGTCCGGTCGAAAAGTCAGCTCGTCTGTATGCTAGTCCGACAGACAAAAACCAATGCTAGGGCAGCTATTGGCTACTGGCTGTGAACTTCCTTATTTTAGTCCGGTCGTACGTCATCACGTACAAATCCGTCGGACTTTGGATGATCATGTGTAGGCAAATCCGTACATTCGAAAGTCTGCCGGAAAGTCCATCGAAAAGTCCGCCCATGTGTACCCGGCATTACATTCACTAGAGGCACATACTCGCTGAAGAGTTGAGTCGTCTGTTTTTCCTAATATTGGGATCAGGATTCTGGTGCAGAAATGTAAGGTCCAGGAAAAAATCCAGGCACATATTCTTAAGCCTCGTACACACGATCGGATTGTTGGTCAACAAAACCGTGGACTTTTGGCCCAAACTGGTCTTGCATACAAACGGCAAGGAATTGTCGGCCAACAAATATGAACATAGTGACGTACTATGTTGTTTTTCAGCTCTTTAGTGCCACCCTTTGGGCTCCTTCTGCTAATTTCTTGTTAGTAAAAGTTTGATGAGTGTTGATTTGCGCTTTTCATTTTGCACTTTTCATTTTGCACTTTTCATTTCACGCTTTTCAGTTCGTTTCTGAACGGCCGTTCGTCAACCAGCCATGTTGTGGAATCGGAGGAGATAACGTGTTATTTATTATTGGCCTTGGAGTTATTGCTTTGACGTTATTTTTTTGGTTGAATAATAATGATTTGATTTGGTATATTTTCTATATTTTTGGATGCATAAAATGCACTTTTTGGTTAAGTTCTATTGGCAGATAGCATGTCTAATTTTATTTGTTTTCTTTTTTTAATGCACAATAAAAACAAATTGTGGAGAATAATACTTGGCTATGTGTTTTACTTCAAATGACAGTTTGAGAGTAGGCAGTTACATTTTAAAAAATACAATGCAAAATTGACAAGGAACACCAACATAGTTGTATCTTTGATCTTAAAAACTACGGATAATGGTGTTGTGGTAACTTGCCCAAATAAAAAAAAAAAATAACATAATAATAAATAAAAAAAATAATAATATTATTCTTTATATCACTAGAAAAAAAAAGTCTTTGAAAATTTGTTTGCAATAACTCCATCAGTATCACCAGCAAAACAGTTTCATTATTATCCCATTAAAGAAGAAGAGAATTGTGCCCTGCGTTTCGAGATTTCATAATTTGCCACGTCACGAATGTTAATTCTCCATTACGAACGCTAGTTTACAAGACCGACCGCTTCTGGCTCGTCCTTGCTTCCGAACATGTTTGTACTTTGGACTTTTGTCCGACGGACTTGTGTACACACGCTCGGAAAATCCGACAACACACATTTGTCCACGGAAAATTTTAAAACCTGTGATCCAAAATTTGTCTGCGGAAAATCCACCAACAATTATCCGATGGAGCATACACACAGTCGGATTTTCTGCCAGCAGCCTGTCATCACACAATTCCCATCGGAAAATCCGATCCTATGTACGAGGCTTAACAGTAGATGTTACAAAAAATTAAAGTGTCTTATATATTTTTGATGATTCATATATAAAAGAAATTTTAATTTTTGGGAATGTCAATAGAAGGTTAAGGTCTTCTGTCAAGTTTTGTTTATTATAACATATCAGTTGAGGTTTTTTCATGTTCACTGAACTTAATAGATAGAGGTAAATAGGTCCGCGCTTAGGACAGTGTAAGAGCTGCTGCCTATCCCTAATTAGTACCCCAGGGGGTCTAATTGTTAAATAAGTGAGTAATATGAGAATAGAAGCGGCGCTGCCCTCTGATTTAATAAGTGCTATATACCAATGTGGTATGTGAATCCTAATGATTAAACAGTATGAGAGCTCAGTTAATAGCTGTCAATGGTGCAGTCTACACCAAATGTTCAGGTAACCGAAAAAGGCAATAACACCAGTATAATAGACACTGCTAAGTGAGTCCTATCCCCCCAATGGGGTAAATGTATCACCCAAAGTAGAAAATAAAGTATAGAGTGATAAAATAATAGTATGGTGAACTATGTAGTTAAATAGAAAAAAGTGATATGTTTCCACAAAATTCAGAAGTTTTGGGACAAGATGGCGCCAGGGATAATGTTAATTGTGTAATAAAAAATTATATGTGCATATAGTGCTGATGTAATGTCCGTGTTACCCCTTCCATGTGTATGTACAAAATATTAATTTGGGTCGTGAGTTACCCCAATGTTCAAAAATATTGGGACACCGTGGCGCTTGTGAGACATGAAATATCTTTCTGTGCCACACTATTATAAAACTCCCTATGTGTTAAATACAAAAAATATATATAAAAGCATACATCAACCATAAATTCCAATTTCTTAAGCGTGTGACAAACAGTCGTTAACTTCTAAACGGTTGGATAAATAGTCCATACAAAGAGTTGTGTATTTATAACTAAGTGAAAAAAACAAAGTTCAAGTATAAATGCTGTTTATTTCATCCTTGGGGACACACCACAGTGACTTCTGTGCGTTGCAATCAAGATGGGGACTTGAAGTGCTCACCCCCCAATGCTACCCCACTCACCAGAATTGATCACCCCTGCAGGGGTACCGAGCGCCAGAGTGGGTGCCACAGGGCAGATGATGTTCACTCCTGGTGTGCTTCCATTCCTCTGCTGTGTACGATCCTTACAGCTGCTCCAGGGAAAATGTGTACTCTAATGTGACCATGCTACTCCAACGGTATACCACCTTACTCTCCAGTAGACCGGAGAAAAAAGAAACACAAGGGGGCTTCCTTCGTGAAGTATGTTTGGTAAATTTATTGCACATAAGCCAAAAAAGAGTCCAAGTAAAAGAATGTCCACAGTTACAAGCCAAAGCTAAAATAAAGTTAAAACAGGCACCGCTGTGTGCAAGGATGGGACCGGCAACGATCTACGAGCGTGCGTCCCACCATGCGTTCCAGCCTGCACTTCCGGGTATGACGTGTGAGCGTGACTCCGCCTTACGCGTTTCGTCATAGGACGTTTTCCGTCTCTGAAAACGTCCTATGACGAAACGCGTAAGGCGGAGTCACGCTCACACGTCATACCCGGAAGTGCAGGCTGGAACGCATGGTGGGACGCACGCTCGTAGATCGTTGCCGGTCCCATCCTTGCACACAGCGGTGCCTGTTTTAACTTTATTTTAGCTTTGGCTTGTAACTGTGGACATTCTTTTACTTGGACTCTTTTTTGGCTTATGTGCAATAAATTTACCAAACATACTTCATGAAGGAAGCCCCCTTGTGTTTCTTTTTTCTCCGGTCTACTGGAGAGTAAGGTGGTATACCGTTGGAGTAGCATGGTCACATTAGAGTACACATTTTCCCTGGAGCAGCTGTAAGGATCGTACACAGCAGAGGAATGGAAGCACACCAGGAGTGAACATCATCTGCCCTGTGGGGTGATCAATTCTGGTGAGTGGGGTAGCATTGGGGGGTGAGCACTTCAAGTCCCCATCTTGATTGCAACGCACAGAAGTCACTGTGGTGTGTCCCCAAGGATGAAATAAACAGCATTTATACTTGAACTTTGTTTTTTTCACTTAGTTATAAATACACAACTCTTTGTATGGACTATTTATCCAACCGTTTAGAAGTTAACGACTGTTTGTCACACGCTTAAGAAATTGGAATTTATGGTTGATGTATGCTTTTATATATATTTTTTGTATTTAACACATAGGGAGTTTTATAATAGTGTGGCACAGAAAGATATTTCATGTCTCACAAGCGCCACAGTGTCCCAATATTTTTGAACATTGGGGTAACTCACGACCCAAATTAATATTTTGTACATACACATGGAAGGGGTAACACGGACATTACATCAGCACTATATGCACATATAATTTTTTATTACACAATTAACATTATCCCTGGCGCCATCTTGTCCCAAAACTTCTGAATTTTGTGGAAACATATCACTTTTTTCTATTTAACTACATAGTTCACCATACTATTATTTTATCACTCTATACTTTATTTTCTACTTTGGGTGATACATTTACCCCATTGGGGGGATAGGACTCACTTAGCAGTGTCTATTATACTGGTGTTATTGCCTTTTTCGGTTACCTGAATATTTGGTGTAGACTGCACCATTGACAGCTATTAACTGAGCTCTCATACTGTTTAATCATTAGGATTCACATACCACACTGGTATATAGCACTTATTAAATCAGAGGGCAGCGCCGCTTCTATTCTCATATCACTCACTCACTGAACTTAATGTTTATGCCAATTATTTGATATAAATTAATTATAACATATTGTCTGACTTTTATATGGATTTTAAAATGTACTCTTTTTTTTAGCGGCATTTGAAGGTTCCAGAACTGCTTTGGCTTATATTATATGAGGAAATAAGTGTTCTGTTTTTTTTTTGTATCTCCGTTGAGAAATTCTTATTCCTGTTGTTTTCCCTGCTTGGGAGATTCACCCCACTATTTGTCCCAGTGACCACTTAACAGAAAGATCCAAAAAGTTGAGTCATCAGAAGCGCTGATGGAGAAACCTCCAACGGGGACACCTTTTCTTTTGACAACTCTCTATTCTGGGAATACTGTTCACTTTGTAGAGATTTGCTCTCCTTTCTTTTTATGCCTTTAGGACAGGCAACGAAGAGAAATCTCCCATAGGCATCAAGAAATAACCTGATAGTGGTTTTAACCCTTCTCTACTGTAAAACTAAAAAAAAAAAAAAAAAAAAAAAAAAAAAGTTTTGGTTTTACATACACCAAAATCTTTTTATATGTCCCACCGTAAGTTTTACAGCGTGACAATTTTGGGGTGTAAACATACTTTTACAGAAACAGCTTTAGGATTTCATATATAAGTGATTCATTAACCCAGAAGTGGTCAGTTCTGAGCACTTCCAGGATCAGAACTGTCAAAATAACCGTTCAAGTACAAATGTATGCTATCTGATCAGGGGGAGGTGCAGATGAGGTATTAAGGGTCCGAGAAAAAGCCTGATGCCCCTGTAAAGGGCACCTAACACTCTGCATGTACTATCAAATAGCATATGTGGAGTTGGCCCCATTGTGATAGCAATAAAGTTAAAGGAGAAGTGTAGGAATGCAAAAACAAACAAAACAAAAGACACATACTCAACTCCATGTTACAGCATTGGTCTGATGTTGCAGCTGTTCCCTGCTGGCTCTAAGCTCAAGAACTGAGTGACCACATGACCACATTCAGTTCTTGGTCCACCCCGAGCAGAGAGCGATGACTGATAGTCAACACCCTCCACTCTGCCCCTCCAGTGCTCACTGGATCACTGGGCAAGAGAGGGTACAGGAGCTGTGCCAGGCTCTTAGTGCTGTGCTGGGAGGCTGAGCCGGCTGCCATTATTGCTAACAATATTGTTGGGATCCTTCCAGAGCCTGGAGTGGCTCTGTGATATCAGCCGACAGGGTTATTATTTACAACTAACTTCTATGTAATGAGCTGTAAAGTGTTTTATAACATCACCTGGGAAATTTTGGGTATCATAGTGTTGTTGCCATTTCATGGCTGCACATAGTTTTAAGTGTCGACTAATTTGGTATCTCTTTACTTAACTCAGCCTCATATTTTATCAGTTACAAAAAAAATTTAAGATTTTATTGTGTTTCTGTGCACAAAAAATTTGAATTTATTTTTTTTATCGACATGACATGCAGTTGCACTAATATCGTGCAAAGCTTAAAAAGTTGCTGCTACCATTTTTTTTCTATGGGTCCTTTGTGTTCAGAAAATAGATAATATTTAGGCATTTTAAGATGCATTTAAAATGTGTGCAAAGCAACAAAAAATACATACAAATCCAGAAAAAAATAGTTCAGTGAGCAAAAAAAGAATTTGATCTCCAAGCAAAACATGACTTAGTACTTGGTGGAGAAACCCTTGTTGGCAAACACAGTGGTAAGACATTTCTTGTAGTTGGTGACCAGGTTTGCACACATCTCAGGAAGGATTTTGATCTACTCTTCTTTACAGATCTTCTCTAAATCCTTAAGGTTTATTGGGTGTCTCTTGGCAGCTTGAAGTTTCAGCTCCCATCATACATTTTCTATAGGATTAAGGTCTGGAGACTGGCTAGACTACGCCATGACCTTAATGTGCTTCTTGAGCCACTCCTTTGTTACCTTGGTGGTATGTTTTGGGTCATTGTCATGCTTGAAGACCCATCCATGACCCATCTTCAGTGTTTTGGCTGAGAGAAGAAGGTTCTCATCCAAGATTTTACAATACATGACTCCATCCATTGGCCCCCCAATGAGGCAAAGTTGGCCTGCACCTTTAGCAGAGAAACAGCCCCAAAGCTGTAATGGTGTTCTTAGGGTCATAGTCAGCATTTTTTCTTCCTCTAAACCTTAAGAATTTAGAGTAGATATGTAAAAAAAGAGTGGACCAAAATCCCTCCTGAGATGTGTGCAAACCTGGTCACCAACTACAAGAAATGTCTTACTTCTGTGCTTGCCAACAAGGGTTTCTCCACCAAGTACTAAGTCATGTTTTGCTTGGGATCAAATAATTATTTTACTCACTGAACTGAAACTCAATTTATAATTTGTACCATGTGTTTTTTCTAGATTTTTGGTTGATATTCTGTCTCTATCATTTAAAATACAGCTATGATAAAAAAATTATAGACCCTTTATTTCTTTGTAAGTGGGCAAACCTACAAAATCTGCAGGGGATCAAATAATTATTTTCTCCACTGTAGTTATAAGCACAACATTTCAATATCAATAGACCATAACAACAAGTAAATGTGGGATTTTACAGGAACTAACTCAGTCTAAAGGAGCAACATAGAACATTTAATTATCCAATTGTTTACATATTTATTTCAAAGACATTGTTTGCAACTAATTGTTTCATTTAAACCTGGGAACCTTGTGGTCTTCAGTATCTGTATTGATTTAGTTTCTATTTGTAAGAGTAACTTATCAATGTCAACCCTTCTAATTGAGGTGGCCACATGTTCAAGTGAATAAAACATAAAAAATTGTGGTATAAACCTATATGTCTACTTATTGAGGTAATAACTTTGCCATTAGCAATCAAATAAGTATGGTCATAAATACATCTCCAAAGTTTAGTTTTCCCCACATAGAAGTATTTGCAGACATAAATCATAAGATAGACTACTCCTATCTTTGACAATCAATATATGTTTTAGGGGCCCAAGTCATACCAATGGGTAGCACAATATGCTTGCCTCCTTTAATGCACAGCAGTATTTACATCTACCACATGCAAAAGTGCCTTTGCATTACATGCAGGGCCCTGGTGGTATACCACAGGCAGGGCTTTTTTTTCAGGGGGAACTTGGTGGAACTCAGTTCCACCATCTCTGGCTCAGACCCTTAGGTGCCTGCTCACTACAATCACTTGTAAACCCAGAAGTCTGGTTTTTGTGTTTACAAGTGACAGCTCTGCACTCTGTATGTAATGCAATCCTGGTATTTAATGCCCCTTTAAGACCCTCCTACTGTTTTTGTGAAATTTGACTGAACACACCCACTATTTGATGTAATTTGGAGGGTGTGTGCAGGGGGAGGGGTTTTGTGGGGCCGTGGTTAAGTTCCAGCACCTATTATTTGAGAAAAAAAGCCCTGACCACAGGTATACCATATATGCATTGTAAGTTATAATTAATGCCCTTTGATTGCTTACACATATATTCTTGAATAATGGCAAAAGTTTTGAATGCTTATGATATGTATTGCTTTTTTGACAGCACCTCTCAATTTCTGATGAAACTATATGCCAAACACGTCAAATTTTGACCTTGCCCATATCCAATCCAAGTAACAGAAGCCATAAAATATGCTAAAATTTTCTGGTGTTTGTTCTAAATATATTTCGTTGGATATTTAGAGTATTTTTTGGCGAGTCACCAGTGATTTAAGGCTCATGTGAATGGTTCACTATTGTGGATGTGTTATACAACTATTTGGAATTCTTTTAATAAAATGTGTGAATGTTTGTAATAAACACCTTTCTATGAGTAATTAAATGTGTAATGCTGGTCCTTTAGCATTAGCAATTGTAAAATCTCACATGTTCTTGTTTGCTGTTGTGCTCTCTCTCTCTCTCTCCTAAAAGAAACTAGATTAACCTAGCAGAGAGCTGACAGTTGTTTTTTGTGCTTGGTGTATTTGGCCGCAGAGCTTTCACTCAAGAATCCACTCCACATTGCCTTGTTTGCATTGAAAAGTGCTTTTGTGTAAAAAAATGTGTATTTTAGAATATGTGCAAAAAACAAAAAATGGGTACAATCCTACAAACACGGTGATTTATTACTGAATTTCTCAGAACCAACTGAGTCCAACGATGTTCAGTCCACTGGAGCCGCAAAGTCTCGCTTTCTTAAAAGGAACTGGGTTTACCTGTAAGCAGGTTGTGCCAATGTTGGTTCTGTAAGTTAGTGGCTGGGCCAGGCTGGAGGAAAGGATTATAGGTGCTCAGTTCCTGGGCTTTTTGGTCCCAGCCAGCCTACACGTGCTATAAAAAGGGGGAAAGGCTGAGGTTTCAAGGTTCTTGGTTGGTCCAGTTCCTGCACTCGGCTTGTGGTATCAGGACTGCTGCACCTTGCAGTCTGCTGAAGGCACCAGGGTTTTTGGAAGACATTCAAGCCATGGAGAATACCAGCATAGACTACCACATTATGGAGGTATGCCCGGGCAGCCACACAACTGTAATTAGGGTTAGGAATTTAATTTGTTTATATTGGATGGTAATGTTGAGGTCTCTCCAATAAAGTTACAAAAACTGTTCTGAGCCTGTTCTTAATTTATTCAAAGGGGTATATGCTGGTTCTGGAGAATCCAAAGAACCAGGGTCTGTAAAGCACAAAAGGGGTATGAAGTAATACCACTACAAGCAGAATAAACTCGGCAAGATAAGGAGAAGGGGTGTAGTTGCTAGGAGTAACAAAGCACAAGTTCAGGACACCAAGCAACCATTAATTAGGCATGGTACCTAGTAAGGTGACAGGTCCTTCAATAGCGAAGGGGTCGATGTTCTGGCTCCCTCCCTAGTGGTCAGTATTTAATAGCAACCGGATCCGAACCCCTGTTGAGGAGATCCAAGGCCTGGTCACAAAATACGGGAAGGATTTAATGAGCACACATGAGGTTCACGTTATGTGCTCGCAGGGATCGATTTTGTTACTGGGAGTGAGCTAATAGAGGTGCGCTGGACAGTGAACTGGGCCCAGGCTCAGCACGTCCCTCCTAATACAACATCTACCAAAGTTACAGTGTGTAGTGACATGGGACAAGACATTTTTAAGGAACTCTATATTTTAGAAGCTCATCTCTAAGTTGGGGAACCTTAATGTTAGATTTCTCACATGAATGCAGTCTCAGCCTGGTCCTGGGCATTGATGAGTGCTCTCTGCGAAAAAGGTACCTCCCACGTGCAGGGCGAAAAGCCCCCATCCACAAACCTTTTAGAAGAGCTGACAGTTGTTTTTTGGTTCAGTGCACTTTGCGGCAGAGCTTTCACTCAAGTGTCAAATCCAGTACTTTAGGTCTCTTGCCTCTCCGTTGGCCCAAAACCAGTGACTGGGACCCTCAAATCTGGCCAAAGTTCACTGCAACATCCCCGTCTTCAATTAAAGCAACATCCTTGTCAAAAAACAAAACAAAAACATCCCTGTCATATGAACAATACCAGAACTCCACATTGCCCTACATTTTTGGGTATGTCAGTGCCCAATTTGCTTGCTTTTATATGTTAGTGTATTTAACCACTTGCCGACCGCTGCACGCCGATATATCGGCACAATGGCAGCGGTGGGCAAATGGGTGTACCTGCACATCCCCTTTAATTGGAGGGGCTGGCGCGTGCGCCCCCGCCGCGTACAGCGTGACCGTGCCCGGGGTCCCGCAGACTTGATGTCCACCGGTGTCCCGCGTTCGTGTCACGGAGCCGCAGAACAGGGAGATGCCTATGTAAACAAGACATTTCCCCGTTCTGCCTAGTGACATGACAGAGATCACTGCTCCCTGTCATCGGGAGCAGTGATCGCTGTCATGTCAGTGGAAGCCCATCCCCCCCACAGTTAGAATCACTCCCTAGGACACACTTAACCCCTTGATCGCCCCCCTAGTGTTTAACCCCTTCCCTGCCAGTGTCATTTACACAGTAATCAGTGCATTTTTATAGCACTGATCGCTGTATAAATGACAATGGTCCCAAAATAGTGTCAAAAGTGTCTGATGTGTCCGCCATATTGTCGCAGTCATGATAAAAATCGCAGATCGCCGCCATTACTAATAAAAAAAAATTATAATAAAAATGCCATAAAACTATCCCCTATTTTGTAGACACTATAACTTTTGCGCAAACCAATCAATATACACTTTTTGCGATTTTTTTTTTTACCAAAAATATGTAGAAGAATACATATCGGCCTAAACTGAGGAAAAAAATTTGCTTTTTTTATATATTTTTTGGGGGGTATTTATTATAGCAAAAAGTAAAAAATATTGTTTTTTTTTGTGAAAATTGTCACTCTTTATTTGTTTATAGCGCAAAAAATAAAAACCGCAGAGGTGATCAAATACCACCAAAAGAAAGCTCTATTTGTGGGGAAAAAAGGGACGTCAATTTTGTTTGGGTGCAACGTCGCACGGCCGCGCAATTGTCAGTTAAATTGACGCAGTGCCGAATCGCAAAAAAGTGTTCAGGTCAGGAAGGGGGTAAAATCTTCCCGGGGCCGAAGCGGTTAAAATACAGCTGGGGCAAAGCATGGGTTCATTTGAAAAGTTTACTACACAAGTCTCTGTTCAGCCTAATTTTCTCATGGTAATGAGCACTAGGTAGCATGCTTTTATTTATTTTGTCATTAAAGAAGCAAGAAGCTGCCTTGACAACATATAGAAGCAAAAAAGACATCATACATATTAAAAAGGTCAAGAAACAATGATTTTATTGAACGGAAAAAAAAAAAAAATGGGTGATAAAACGCTGGAAGCCATTACACTTTAAAGTGACATTTTAGTTAATGTGAAGAGACAGCCACTGTGCCGTCATCCCTTCTTGCTGTTTTACTCTTGCTTTTGAGCTCTATATTCCAGGCTTTTTATATCTTTTTCATGATCCCGGCAGGAGTTATGTCTTTTTTAACATTTCTGCAGTGCTTAGAGTTCTGAGATAAATGTATCTTGTTTAGAAAGTTGAAATACATATTTGAGAACAAAGGAGTTTCAAGGAAGGGAAAAAAAAAATAGAAATGGTACAAAAATTAAAGAAAGAATTTCACACAAAACTTTTATTTTGGAAGCGCGGTTTTGAAGAGTAAGAATTGCCCTACGAAGTTTCAGCTTACAGCAGGAAATCAAGCCTTTCTCTGACAGTCCTGTGTCCTTTCTTTTGTGTCTGCGGATACTGGGTGGGATTTCCCTGTGGGGAAGCAGGGACTCTGCCTTGGGCCTGCACAGTTTTTGACAGCTACGCAGGCGGTAAGCTTAACAGCAGACAAAATAAAGAAATGAAATGCAAATTATAGTGATGCAAGCTATGATCGTTCAGAGAGAGCTAAGCTACAGAGTAACTGCGAGAAGAGGAAAGCTACTGAGTCACTGCTGGGAGGGGAAGCAAAAGGAGCTGAACTGCTGACTCTGAGCTAGGAGGGGAGGTGAGGGGAATTATTTGCTGTGAACTTGGGTGATAAGCATAAAAGAACAACATAAACCTATGTGGCTAAATTCAAGTGTAAAATAAATAAATAAATGGGGAAAAAAAGGCCTTAAAGAGGACCTTCAGTCATTTTTTCAACTCTGAGCTCTGAGGAAGGGGGTGCGCCCCCGAAACACGTTCGCTGTACCCCATGTCATGTGCATGTCCATGCATTGTTTTTATGGCCTTTTGTCAGTTGCATTTTGTGAGTATGCACTTTTATATAAAACATTTTTATTATTAAATTATCTTTGGTAATGCACTAGGTGTGCACACCTTCCATTTCTGCTTTTCGTGTAGTTCCTTTCGGATTGCCCCATCTGAGGAAGGCAGCATCCACCCAGTTTTGGATACCTTATATACATTTCACACCACCATTTTATCTGACATCTGTTACTCCACACCTTGGAAGACCTATTAGCGCTGGAAGTGACTATGGTTTTTGTATCTCTATTTTTTCAACTTTCCATCTATTAAATCTTCTGTCCTTATTGTTTTAACTTTGGATAGTAAAACATTTCTTTTCTACCAGTAAATACCTTATAATGATAATAATAATAATAATAATAATGCATAATAAACTTTATTTTATATAGCGCCTTTAAAGGTGGCTTCTGAAACCGCTTATACCTTATACAGCCCACTTCCTGTTTCTTGCCTGGTAAAAAGCTTAGGCTTATGACATCATACACAGCTCTCTCTCTCACTAGCTTGAGAGTTTGACAGGAAGGGAGGGGGGGATGCAGAGCTGCAGAGCTGGAGGTGTGCCTCCTGTGCCTCTGTGTAAATCCAGGAAGAGGAACAGGCAGCAGCTTCAGCTGCCCACAGTTAAAATGGTTGCAGCCAGACTCAGTGGAGGGAGATTTCTGCAGCACATTTGGCAAGTACAGAATCGCAGTATATATAAGATAATATGCAAAGCGGTTGAAGGGAAGCTTCAGATTGGGAAAGATATTTCTATTACAAATTATGTGAGCAGACTGCAGTTCCTCTTTAATCACTTCGTATGCGGGCCGAATCTGACACTTCGCTCCTACATGTAAAAACATACTTTTTTTTGCTAGAAAATTACTTAGAACCCAAAAGCATTATATATACACATACATATATATATATATATATAAAAATATATATATATGTATATATATATATATATATATATATATATATATATATGTATATATATATGTAGGAAGGCCAGTATGGTGGCCTGAATTTATGGGAGGAGCCCGGGGGGTATTTAACCAGCCCACTCGCCTGTGGTACTTGTCGGTTTCCTGTGCACGATATACGTCACTAGGCCGACTATTCGAAAAAACAGCGTCGGTGAGTTCTTGTCTCGCAAGTTCCCGCACTCACAATTTCCGTGCTCGAGAGTTTCGAGGTCCTCATTTCCGATTCGTATTTTCATACTACGTGTCTGGCTCGGCTGTCGCAGGTAGGGTTCCGACTGACGTTTGTTTTCACACATTGTTAGATATCATGTCACTAAACCGTGATATCTAAACTTACGAATCACTCGCAATTTCACAACGTAACCGCAATGCATGCTACTCGCACTATCGTTATGTTAGCTATTTTTCGTTATTTGTAAACCACCACGACGTAGACGTCGCTTCATTAGGCATGTCTAAACAATTGTTACCATGCTTCATTAGACAAACCGTTGTGATTCGCAAATTTGCTATTTTCTATCGACTCGTGTCAGTTCGATACTAAATCATTTCTCATTTGAGAAACATTTCTAAACATTTCAAACATTTCAAACCATTTCAAATCATTTCGTTCATTTCAGTCATGTACCACGCTCCGATTCGAATCCAGTCACATCTAAAGATGCGCCGATTCGCTCTGGTTGCTTACAGCCTCATTTCAGTACATGCTCCAGAGTCAGATTCGTTGTCAGTCGCTCATCATGACTCACTGATTCATATCTCTGTCATGGCCAGCATTTCACGGTCACGTATCACGCTCCGATACGAATCCAGTCGCATCAAAATGCACCGATTCGTCTCGGCGTGCCCCAGGTATTTGCCACATTTCGGTACATGCTCCAGAGTCCGATTCGTAGTCAGTCGCAATAGCGGCATGATCGATTCGTGCCTCTGTCATTGCAAACAAACTACTCCACTGTCACTTACCGCGCTCCGGTTCGAATCCAGTTGCATCTATGATGCACCGATTCGTTACGGTGTGCCCCAGGGCTCGGCCTCATTTCAGCACATGCTCCAGAGTCCAGATCTTAGTTAGTCGCTGATGCCGGGCGACCGATCCGCATCTCTGTCATGGGAATTAAATACCTTTCATTTCACTCCCACATATTGCACCACCGTTGCGAATCTAGTCGCATCCGAGATGCACCGATTCGTTACGGCGTGCCCCTGTTTCGGCTTATCCTATACCATTTCTGAAATAACTGAAATGACTGAAATAACATTTCAGTCATTTCATTGTTACGTACCGCGCTCCGATTTGAATCCAGTCGCATCTAAGATGCACCGATTCGTTCCGGTATGCACCAATGTTTTCTGTTGCCTCATTTCAGTACATGCTCCAGAGTACAGTTCGTTGTCAGTCGCAGTCGAATTTCATTCATTTCATGGTCAAGGCAAACATTTCATTCATTTCGTTGTTGCTACAGCGCACCTAAGATTCTAATCTTAAGCATTCGTAAGGTATCGATTCAATCCGTTGAATCCACAACAGTCCGGGTCTCATTTCATGCCAGACCCCGGAGTTCGACTCGTAGCTTGTCGCAGTCGCAGCATATTGATTCGTGCCACCATCAAGACATTTAGGCTGGCCATACACTATTCAATTTTCCTGTTCAACTTTCCTTTAGATTTACCAAAACCATATAATAGGAGGTCAAACCTAAACACTTTCAATTTGGATGCAATCAGGCAGGCCCTTGTACTACATAGTTGAAGGTAAATCTAAAGAAAATTGAACAGGAAAATTGTATGGTGTATGGCCAGCTTTACATTTCACTTAGTTGTTTCATTCCATGCACCTGTCGTTTAAATCACCATACAAGTAGTACTTTAAGATTAGTTAGCAAACCCTTCACGAGTTGTTACCTTTCATTTTCCTCCAGGTCAGTCAAAGTTCAGTAGGTCCACCCTGCACCAGGTTGGACGATATTCCCCCAGGTAAAAAAAAAAAAAAAGAGCATAAGCTGGGTAAGTATGGCTTTAGGGAAAGGAAGCAAACTTAAAATTCATGTCACCCCCAACAGGTTCCAGTCAACCAAAACACGATCTCAAGGACAGGATATGTTATCTAGATCAACCATGTCCTAGGCCGGCAGCGTAGATCTCACGGCCCCTCTGTCACCTTCCCCGGTCTCAGAGAGCGGCAGTGTGCAGTCCCTTAGGGGATGGACTATTCCCAAGTTGACGGCAGAGCTGAGACGCAGAGGCGTGCCCTTCCCCGCTACAGCCAGGAAAGGCGAGCTCTTCAAGCTCCTCTTCCCCCCACCAGCTGCAGCAGGACCCAGCACCCAGCAGGCATCTCTCCAGTCAATATCCTCTGCAGAGGCGTTGCTAGGTGGGTGCGGGGGGTGCGGGCCGCACCCGGGTGACACCCGCTAGAGGGGTGACACCTTCCCGACGGTGAGGAAAGCCCTGGTTACTGGGCAGGGCTGGCCTGGACTGTCATTCTGACAAGCCACGCCCCCCGGTGGGCGGGTACCGGACAAAGGCTCCACTCAATTGGGCGCCTGCTGTGATAGACAGGGGAGCAGTGAGTGTGTCAATGCTGTCCGTGTGAGTGTGTCAATGCTGTTACCTTCCAAGCATGCTCTGCACCTGGAGTGCGGAATACAGGAGGGGACACTCACCCGTGACAGGTGGTAAGTCCCCAAACTCTGCACACAGGATTAACTCCTTCAATGCCACAGGGCAAATACCCTGCACCTCTATGGTCACATTACACTTATGTAAGTGCAAGTGATTTTAATACTGTATAACTTCCATCCCAGTGTAGTGTACAGTAGAACTGGAGGAAAATACATTTTGCAAAGATATGCTCGTATATATAAATGGTATATGTGTCTATTAATATGTATCAATTTTTTATGTATAATATGTATGTCTGCATACACACACACTGTGCTGATTTACAAATAATATGGTAACTTTTATATATATATATATATATATATATATATATATATATATATATATACATACCACCCATATACATATTTGTTCTATGAATAAGCTGGCCTTTCTGGGGGGAAATGAAACATTAATGTAGAGTAACTTTTGTTATTTATATATATATATATATAATATCACTGCAGCCCCATGGGATTGATAGCAATAAATAAATACATAATTTAAATATCCTAGGAAAGTCTGAGTACACAATGCTATAACTCACTCCACTGGAGACATAAAGCTTAGGCTCCATGCACACTGGGCTTAAAAAAAGGTCAGTTCCCTTGGCACAAATAAAAAAAAAATGCTCATATAGAGCATTTTTGTACGCAGCAAGTTTAGGAGAGGAGCGTTTTTTTTTCTGCCAGTCAAAAAACGCAGACCAGAAGGTATTTTTTTTTCCTGCCTGTAAACACTGAGCGGCTCCATGCACACTGGATTAAAAAGAGTTGCTTCTACAGGAGCTGTGTTCTGCCTGTAGAAGAAACTCAATGTTCTCCAATGTTCTCTATCATGTGTCCATGTACATTAGGAGGTAGAGGTATATTTTGAGTTTAACGTTTTAGATGCAGCAGAAAAATCCTTCTGGTTCATGTTTCTGATTGGATTTTGGAGGCAGAAAAAACATCAAACTCCTAAACTTGTCTAAACTTTGTACAAAAAAATGCTCTATATGAGCGATTTTTACTCCTGAGAGAACAGACTTTTTTTAAGCCCAGTGTGCATGGAGCCATTGGATAACATTGAGCTGCTTCTATAGGCAGAACACAAAACTCCTGTAGAAGCAGTGATTCTTAAACCAGTGCAGAGGCATTGCTAGGGGGGTGCGGGGGGTGCGGTCCGCGCCTCTAGAGGGGTGACAACCTCCCAACGGTGAGGAAAGCCTGGTATTTTTTTTTTTTCAGCTGACCCGTTCACCCCGCAGCCCGCTGGGCTGAAACAACACACCTCCAGCGCCGCGGCCACGCCTGGTGTGTCACTGTGTAAGTGTGTCCTCCTTCTTCTTCCTCCTCCCTACCCTACTGAGCCAGCGAGCCTCAGCCTGTAACATTTCACACTGCACTGCAGACATGATGATGACGTCACTACACACACTACTAGTATCCCTGCCCGGGCAGCGCGGCGGCTGCACACTGTGAAGCTGCCCTACTCTCCTCTTGAGACTCCAGCTGCCGCCCGGCGTCCAGATTCGGAACAGGTGCGGGAGGGGGGTGTGTCCTGGTGTCCACCGCCAGCCCGAGCCCAGGTTGATGTGTGTGTGTGTGTGTGGGGGGGGGTGACACCATGTTATACCGCACCAGGTGACACCAACCCTAGTGACGCCACTGATCCTCTGCCATCTCACAACTCCACACTATGGTATCGTCCCTGTCTTCCTCGGTCACAGACGTACAAACCAGAGTGACTCTATTCCTGACCCGACCGCAACCCAAGTTTTGACACCCCTTCCTGCAGGTACCACAGGGTGGAGCCCCATTGTCTACCCCTCCCATTTGGTTCCGGCCACTATCAGGAAGGACATTCTGGACGGCAGGGACGTCAACCTTGCCTCTCTCCTCATTTCGGTCCATGATCTGGCGGAAAATAAGGCCTATACCTGGGGTGACGTGTGGGTGGTCCTTAAGGCCAAAGACCCGAGACTCAATCGGAAATTATCCATCCCAGAATTCACATTGGCCTTTGGCATGCTGAGGGATGTCCTGTGTTCAGCCGCCCCCAGCAGGAGGGAAGAGCTGGACTTATATCTCCATACCGTAGTAGACCTGGGCTACAAGTATGGAGGATTTTCATTTTATGACTATCATCGTTCTTTTTCCGCAAAGGCATCAGCCAGACTCACACAATTTCAAACGACCACAAATTGGAGCCTCATGGACACAGAGCTGATCTGTCGCCACTTTGCTGGCTTGCGCTCACCACTGTGTGCAATTTGCCAGTCCTCCACTCACACCACCACCTGGTGCGCCAATGCTACAATCAGACGCCCTTTCGAATACCCCTCCACCTCCGGTGCACTGCAGGGTCAGTCAGCCCCTGCACAAACGCCTAGGGTGGACAAATTCAGACGCCCAGTCCGAACCGTGGAAGGGGCAGCCATCTGCAACAATTATAACTATGGGTCCTGCAACTTCAGTCGGTGCCGCCTGCTCCACATCTGCACCTTATGCCAAAGAGCGCATCCAAGAAACCTGTGCGAAGTCAAGCAACAGAAGAGGGCATGACTAAGCCGAGTCAACGTCTTGTGGCTAGGGCTCTACCTCACCTCACACCCACCCCCTCCCTTGCCACCTACCTTACCAAGGTTTCTCAGAGGGGTTTCACACCAGCCTCATTTCACTGCCCCATACTACCTACGAATGTAGGAATCTCCACTCAGCGGCCACTGACGAGCAGGCCATAGACCAGCTCTTACAAACAGAAATAGATCGAAAGTTCGTTATAGGCCCCTTCACTCAGCCCCCTTTCAGTATTTGGAGAGTCAGCCCTATTGGGCTTGTCAAGGGCAAGTTCTCAAATAAAATACGTTTGGTGTACGACCTGTCTGCGCCTCATTCTTCCCACATCCCCAGTCTCAATTCCCTAATCCCCTCTGAAGAGTTCTCCCTAAAATATTCCTCCGTGGATATGGCAATCCAAGCAATCATCAAAGCAGGTACAGGCGCCTGGCTCTCCAAAGCCGACATCTCAGACGCCTTCAAGCTCCTGCCTATCCACCCATCCCTTGCTGGCATGGCATCAAGTGGAAGGAGGAATACTATTTTGCCACGAAATTGACCTTCGGTTCAAAGAGAAGCCCTTGGCTCTTCGACACATTTGCTCAGTCCCTCGCCTGGATACTCTTGCAAAAGCTCAGTGTCAAGAGGTCATCCATTACTTGGACGACTTCTTACTAATAGAACCACCCAATATGTCCCCAGGAGACCTCGACAAACTCAGAGTCGTATTCAGAAATCTCAATGTTCCCATCGCTGAGCATAAAGTCGACGGTCCAGCACACAACATCACCTTTCTCGGGGTCAACTTAGACACCGGCACCATGCAGGCCAGTCTCCCCCTCGACAAACTAACCCGCATTAGGGCGGTCCTCCAAAAGTTCACCCACGCTAGGGGGTGTACTAAAAAGCAGCTACAATCTCTCCTGGGAATGCTTAATTTCGAATGTGAATTATTCCACAAGGTCGCACCTTTGTGTCGCGTCTGCTGATATTTCTGTCACAAACTCAAGACCCCGATCAGATCCTAAATCTAGATACCGCAGCAATAGCGGACTTATCTATGTGGGAGGAATTCCTGTCCGCCTGGAATGGTATATCCCTATTTATACCTACGGTTTCGTCCCATTCACCCCAGGTGGTGACAGATGCTGCAGCTTCCACGGGCTTCGTGGCAATTTTTGGCCACCAATGGTTTTCAGGACCCTGGCCACTGCAGATACTGTTGATACCGGGCTTCACCCGAACATCCTCCCTCTTCGAGCTCTATCCCATAGTGGCAGCCGCACAGCTCTGGGGTCATCATTGGACAGGGCAAACTGTGGTCTTCACCACCGACAATCAGGCCACAGCAGACATTATCAACAAAGGCAGGTCCAAGTCCCTAGCTGTCGTGTCCTTCCTGCGCAGATTGGTACAACTGTCTTTGCAACATCAATTTAATATCCACTGCTCATTTATTCCAGGCAAATACAACCCAGCTGCAGACGCACTGTCACGTTTTAATTACGCTTCCTTTTTCAAACAGGTTCCTGGAGCCGACCCAGTTTGGTCTCAGCTGACCCTGGACTAGTTCAACATTTACAAGGAGCAACGCAGCTTATCAATCACTCACTCTCCCAAAACACACTCAAAGCCTACCAGACAGCTTGGAGGGTGTTCAATAAATTTCTGGCACCCTGCTTCAAGGGAACAAGCAAGTACTGGCCTTCATTTCATATTGCCATACTCAGCTGGCCTTATCCCATAATACTATTCGGCTATACCTAGCCGGCATACAACATTTCTTGACTCTTCAAGACCCTGCAAAGTCTTCACTGTTTTCGTCCCACGCTATACGAGCCATCCTACGTGGCACTCAGAAACACCAACCGGTGGTCAGTACCAAACGTTTACCCATTACGGGGCCCATCTTTAGGGGTATGTCGACCATCCTGAATACTTCTCCATTCGGTCTCCTCTCCAGTACGGTCCTACAAGCAGCCATATACTTGGCCTACTACGGGTTCTTGCGACCTGGCAAGTTTACCTGTAACAATCCCGCAGGCCAAGTACGGCACTTGGTTCGCTACCAAGACCACTTCGTCCTCCACCTCGAGGTTTCTAAAACCCAGCAGGCAGGCTGGGCAGGCTGAGTGGACATTCACCTTTACAAAACCAATAATGACTGGTGTCCAGTCACCGTACTTAATCATCTTCTGTCACTCCTGCCTGAACAACCGGACTCCAGTCCCCTCCTACCATTTCCAGTCAAACCCGTTTCCAGTCAAAGTGCCTGTCAGTTTGTGAAACACATAAGGATACTTCTCCGCAACCTTCACCTTAACCCTAGTCAGTACTCTGGCCATTCCTTTCGTATTGAAGCGGCCTCAGCAGCATCCCGCCACGGGGTCCAAGGCCACGTCATTAAAATACTAGGCAGGTGGAAGTCAGCCTGCTTCACCCGGTATATCCCTAATCCTCAAGTGGAGATGGCACAGGCATTTTCAAAATTGGCTCAATAAATTACTTAATACCAATAAAATACTATACCCCTACCTGAGGCTGGGTTCACACTGGTGCGACACGACAGCCGTCCTACTTTGGATCCGACTTTGCCCTGCGACATGAAGCCGGCATGTGTCCGACTTTCAATGAACGAGGATCCGACTTGGATCCCCGCCAATGCCGGCACTGTGTTTGGTATGAATCTTTAGGGGGGAACTCCGCGCCAAATTTTAAATAAAAAACCGGCATGGGTTCCCCCTCCAGAGGCATACCAGGCCCTTGGGTCTGGTATGGACCTTGAAGGGAACCCCCTACGCCGAAAAAACGGCGTGGGGGGTCGCCCCCAATCCATACCAGACCCTTATCCGAGCACGCAGCCCGGCCGGACAGGAATGGGGGTGGGGACGAGCGAGCGCCCCCCCCTCCTGAACCGTACCAGGCCGCATGCCCTCAACATGGGGGGTGGTGCCTTGGGGGAGGGGGGCGCGCTGCGGCCCCCCCACCCCAAAGCACCTTGTCCCCATGTCGATGAGGACAAGGGCCTCTTCCCGACAACCCTGGCCGTTGGTTGTCGGGGTCTGCGGGCGGGGGGCTTATCGGAATCCGGGAGCCCCCTTTAATAAGGGAGCCCCCAGATCCCGGCCCCCCACCCTATGTGAATGAGTATGGGGTACAGCGTACCCCTACCCATTCACCTAGGAAAAAAGTGTCAATTTAAAAAAAACACTACACAGATTTTTAAAGCATTTTATTAGACAGCTCCGGGGGTCTTCTTCCGACTTCGGGGGTCTCTCCGGTTCTTCTCCACGCTCTCCGGATCTTCTGCCGGGCTCCTCCGCTCTCTTCTGCTCTTTTGCCGCTCTTTTGCTAAAGCGGAGGAGCCCGGTCTTCGGTCTTCAATCTTCTGCCTTCTGCCTTCTGCCTTCTGCCTTCTGCCCTCTTCTCCTGATGTTGACACGACGCTCTCTGGGGCTAGAATGCTCTCTGTGCGCTCTGCTCTGACTTATATAGGCGGTGACCCCGCCCCCTTATGCCGTCACAGTCCCTGGGCATGCTGGGACTGTGACGTTTTAGGGGGCGTGGTCATCGGGTGATCGGGTGATGACCACGCCCCCTAAAACGTCACAGTCCCAGCATGCCCAGGGACTGTGACGGCATAAGGGGGCGGGGTCACCGCCTATATAAGTCAGAGCAGAGCGCACAGAGAGCATTCTAGCCCCAGAGAGCGTCGTGTCAACATCAGGAGAAGAGGGCAGAAGGCAGAAGGCAGAAGGCAGAAGGCAGAAGATTGAAGACCGAAGACCGGGCTCCTCCGCTTTAGCAAAAGAGCGGCAAAAGAGCAGAAGAGAGTGGAGGAGCCCGGCAGAAGATCCGGAGAGCGTGGAGAAGAACCGGAGAGACCCCCGAAGTCGGAAGAAGACCCCCGGAGCTGTCTAATAAAATGCTTTAAAAATCTGTGTAGTGTTTTTTTTTAAATTGACACTTTTTTCCTAGGTGAATGGGTAGGGGTACGCTGTACCCCATACTCATTCACATAGGGTGGGGGGCCGGGATCTGGGGGCTCCCTTATTAAAGGGGGCTCCCGGATTCCGATAAGCCCCCCGCCCGCAGACCCCGACAACCAACGGCCAGGGTTGTCGGGAAGAGGCCCTTGTCCTCATCGACATGGGGACAAGGTGCTTTGGGGTGGGGGGGCCGCAGCGCGCCCCCCTCCCCCAAGGCACCCCCCCATGTTGAGGGCATGCGGCCTGGTACGGTTCAGGAGGGGGGGGGCGCTCGCTCGTCCCCACCCCCATTCCTGTCCGGCCGGGCTGCGTGCTCGGATAAGGGTCTGGTATGGATTGGGGGGACCCCCACGCCGCTTTTTCGGCGTAGGGGGTTCCCCTCAAGTTCCATACCAGACCCAAGGGCCTGGTATGCTCTTGGAGGCGGAACCCATGCCGGATTTTTATCTAAAATTTGGCGCGGAGTTCCCCCTCAAGATCATCTGAGCACAAGTCGCGTGCCGAAGTCGGATCATGCGAGATGGCAATCCGACTTTGATCCGACTTCAATGATAGTCAATAGGCTGAAGTAGGATCAAAGTCGGACCAAAGTAGTACAGGGAGCATTTCTAAAGTCGGAACGACTTGTGTCGGACCAGTTAGGACGGCTCCCATAGGGAAACATTAAATTTCACACGTCATGCGACATGAGCTCCCAATGTCGGAGCGTTTGTCGGACCAATGTGAACCCAGCCTGAATGTTTTTGCCCCCTTATTTTGGCATACCGTCCATCAGACCAAGGCATACTTTCAGGTCCATTTCATATGGTAAGTCCACACTTCCAGGTTCATTTCATATGGTTAGTCTTTTCTTAACTATAAAGGTTATCCATGTCCATATTAGCCATAGGGCTTCAACCATAAGTAGGAAGGCCAGTATGGTGGCCTGAATTTATGGGAGGAGGGGGTATTTAACCAGCCCACTCGACTGTGGTACTTGTCGGTTTCCTGTGCGCGATACCCACCCTCCCATACCCCCTTTTCAGGGCATTTCTCAATTATTCATTTCTCTTTAAAATATAATCATTTATTAAACTAGGGTATGCCCCCTTATTTTGGCATACGTCCATCAGACCAAGGCACACTTTCAGGTCCATTTCATATGGTAAGTCCACACTTCCAGGTTCATTTTATATGGTAAGTCTTATCTTAACTATAAAGGTTATCCATGTCCGTATCAGCCATAGGTTTTCAACCATAAGTATATATATATATATATTTTATCAGAGGCCCGATAAAATAAAATGATGGGTGTTGCAATTTCTTTATCTCACACAGTATTTGCGCAGCGGTAATTGACATAGATGTGGATGAATATGTGAATAGTCACGCCCCCTGACATGTTTAACCATGCACACCAAGGAACCTCTGTGACCAAGCCCCGGTGCGCAGGGTGAGGCCACACTCATTCACATATGTATGCACTGGGTTGGTGAGTGGTGCTCCTTCCTTTCTCCTATGACCCTTATGCCCTGTACACATGGTCGGACTTTCTGACGGAATATGTGCGATCGGAGCTTGTCAGAAATTGCGACCGTGTGTAGGCTCCATCAGACTTTTTCCATCGGAATTTCCGACACACAAAGTTTGAGAGCAGGCTATAAAATTTTCCGACAGCAAAATCCATTTGCGTAAATTCTGACCGTGTGTGGATAATTCCGACGCACAAAGTGCCACGCATGCTGAGAATAAATTAAGAGACGAAAGCTATTGGCTACTGCCCCCTTTATAGTCCCGACGTACGTGTTTTACGTCACCGTGTTCAGAACAATCGGATTTTCTGACAACTTTGTGCGACCGTGTGTATGCAAAACAAGTTTGAGCCAACATCCGTCGGAAAAAACCCATGGATTTTATTGTCGGAATGTCCGATCAATGTCCGATCGCGTGTACAGGGCATTAGAATTCCAGGCATACTTCAGAATATATTAGAATATGAGAATCACATCAACAAATCTGCACACCTTTCTGTTTTCCTCACCCCTTCCTCTTTTGGGGAATTGCATGATTGTAATGCGATTTTTCACTTTTTTTCTTTTTATTTTCTTTTCTTTTTATGTGGTATATGTTTCTCTTTAATCTGTATCAACCATGCTTTTCACCTTTTCAGGCAATAATGTATGTCAGTTTATAGTCCTTGAATAAATATATGTATATATATATATATATATATATATATATATATATATATATATATATATATATATATATATATATATATATACACACAGTGCTGTGAAAAAGTATTTGCCCCCTTCCTGATTTTTTATTTTTTTGCATATTTCTCGCACTTAAATGATTCAGATCATAAAACAAATTTTATTATTACACAAAGATAACCTGAGAAAATCCAAGATGTAGTTTTTTAAATGATTACTTCATTTATTAAGGGAAAAAATCTGTTCAAACCTGCCTGGCCCTATGTGAAAAAGTAATTGCCCCCTCCCATGCTGAATCATGAATGAACTGTGATTAACCACAATTTTTTGGAAAGCTGAGTTAAATTTCACTTGCCACACCCAGGTCTGATTACTGCTAGACCTGTTGAATCCAAAAATCACTTAAATAGCAGCTGTCTGACAAAGTGAAGCACGCTAAAAGATCTCAAAAAGTAACACATCATGCCGTGATCTAAAGAAATTCAAGAACAGATGAAGAACAAAGTCATTGACATGTATCAGTCTGGAAAGGATTACAAAACCATTTACAAGGCTTTGGGACACCAGCGAACCACGGTGAGAGCCATTATCCACAAATGGTGAAAACTTGGAACAGTGGTGAACCTTCCCAGGAGTGGCTGGCCAACCAAAATGACTCCAAGAATACAACGACAACTCATCCAGGAGGTCATAAAAGAACCCAGAACAACATCTAAAGAACTGCAGGCCTCACTTGCCTCAGGTAAGATCAGTTTTCATGATTCAACAATAAGAAAGAGACTGGGCAAAAATGGCATCCATGGGAGAGTTCCAAGGCCGACGCCACTGCTGACCAAAAAGAACTCAAAGGCTCATCTCACATTTACCAAAAAACATCTAGATTATCCCCAAGACTTTTAGGCAAATATTCTGTGGATTGATGAGACAAAAATGTAACTTTTTGGAAGGTGTGCGTCCCGTTACATCTGGCATAAAACTAATACAACATTTCATAACAAGAACATCATACCAACAGTCAGACATGGTGGTGATAGCATGATGGTCTGGGGCTGCTTCGCAGCTTCAGGACCTGAACGACTTACCATAATTGATGGAACCATGAATCTGAGCTCTACTAGAAAATTCTAAAGGAAAATGTCCGGCCATCAGTTCGTCACCTTAAGTTCAAGTGCACTTGGGTTATGCAGCAGGACAATGATCCGAAACACAACAGCAAGTCCACCTCCAAATGGTTCAAACAAAGCAAAATTTAGGTGTTGGAGTGGCCTAGTCAAAACCCAGACTTAAATCCAATTAAGATGCTGTATCACGACCTTACACAGGCCGTTCATGCTGGAAAACCCTCCAATGTGGCTGATTTAAAACAATTCTGCAAAGAAGAGTGGGCCAAAATGTCTCCACAGCAATGTGAAAGACTCATTGCCAGTTATTGCAAATGTTTGATTGCAGTTGTTGCCACCAAGGGTGGCACAACAAGTTATTATGTTTAGGGGCAATTACGTTTTCACATAAAAGCCAGGCAGGTTTGGACAGCTTTTTTGCCTTATTAAATGTTTTTTTGCCTTATTAAATGAAACCATCATTTAAAAACTGCATTTTGTATTTACTCGGGTTATCTTTGTGTAATAATAAAATGTGTTTTTAAAAATAGGAAGGCCAGATTAGAGTTTGCCAAACAACATGTAAAAAAGCCTTGATAGTTCTGGAACAACATCCTATAGACAGATGAGACCAAGATCAACTTTTACCAGAGTGATGGGAAGAGAAGAGTATGGAGAAGGAAAGGAACTGCTCATGATCCAATGCATACCATCTCATCAGTGAAGCATGGTGGTGGTAGTGTCATGGCGTGGGCATGTCTGGCTAACAACAGAACTGGTTATCTTGTATTTATTGATGATTTGACTGCTGACAAAAGCAGCAGGATGAATTCTGAAGTGTTTCGGGCAATATTATCTGCTCATATTCAGCAAAATGCTTCAGAACTCATTGGACGGCGCTTCACAGTGCAGATGGACAATGACCCAAAGCATACTGCGAAAGCAACCAAAGAGTTTTTTAAGGGAAAGAAGTGGAATGTTATGCAATGGCCAAGTCAATCACCTGACCTGAATCAGATTGAGCATGGATTTCACTTGTTGAAGACAAAACTGAAGGGAAAATTCCCCAAGAACAAGCAGGAACTGAAGACAGTTGCAGTAGAGGCCGGGTAGAGCATCACCAGGGATGAAACCCAGCATTTGGTGATCTCTATGCATTCCAGACCTCAGGCTGTAATTGACTGCAAAGGATTTATAACCAAATATTAAAAAGTGAAAGTTTGATGGATGATTGTTAATCTGTCCCATTACTTTTGGTCCCCTAAAAAGTGGGAGGCACATATACAAGCTGTTGTAATTCCTACACCGTTCACCTAATTTGGATGTAAATACCCTCAAATTAAAGCTGAAAGTCTGCAGTTAAAGCACATCTTGTTCATTTCATTTCAAATCTATTGTGGTGGTGTATAGAGCCAAAAAGATTGGAATTGTGTTGATGTCCCAATATTTATGGACCTGACTGTATATATATATATATATATATATATATATATATATATATATATATATATATATATATATACACACACACACATACAGATACTATTCATACATATTGGTCCTATATTATTTACTCTACAGACATATTTGAATTTTTTCACCCTTGCCCATTATGTTTGGAGGGTGCTCCTGCGGTGTGTCGGTGTGCTCGCTTCTTCACTTCTTCCTTGGGTTCATTCTCTCAGCTCCAGTCCCAGGATAGACTTGCTTTGCAGATCCTGACTTGCAACACTGCTTATGTAGAAAAATGTATATGTAAGTATTCCAGGGGGATACACTTCTTGTTTCCCCTTGCCCCAAACCTTTTTTTTTTTCTTACCATCTGGGAAAAAACATTAGATCCTATTTGGTACCTTTTTTCATTTTTTTTCAGATAGGCTATGCCTGATGAGTGGCAACTGGCCACGAAAACACATTGAGCCTATTCAATGTTATCATGGACCCAACACGCTTGACCTTAACTGTGATTCGTTTGTATCCTATAACCCATTATTATTCATTACTAAAATAAGCATTTGGCTGTTACTCTCATGGGATATCATGCGATTTCAGATACGTGCATGTATACATATATGAGTTCTCCTTTCTGCATGTTGTCATCTTGTACATTGATTAAAATACTCATGTTCAATTATTTATTACATGTTCTGAGGTATGCTTTGTATTTATATCAGTTAAACAATTTACTTAATTTCTCCTACCACGTGTCTTGTGCCTCACTTAAAGTCCTTAAAACCCCCTCTTTTATTTCCGATTTAGGGATGGAGGTGCATGTAATCTTGCACGTCATTTAAAGTCCCATTACCCTCTTGCTTTCTACATCAACAAATCCCAAACATTTTTTCGAAAATACCAATAGTAAAAAAGTTATGAAAGAACAGATGAACATGGGAAGCTTTTATGGGGATGAAAAGAGGGAATGGCGTTCTGCACGCCCAATGCACTTCCTGTCCTTGAGCGACAACACTTCTTCACCATAGATGAGTGCAAGCAGGTACAGTCTGTACTCCCCACTGTAGGTGGCATTTGACTCAAGTGGCAATGCAGTTGGGAAAGAAAATCAGGAGGAACGTGGTTCTTCTGTGACTTCATGGGGTCACCAAGGAGATAGCTGTCTGATTGGACCCTGGTGCCCCACGTGACCTTGACGGCCACCTTGAGTCAGAGCAGAGTCTATTTAAAATGGTTCTAAAGGCATTTTATGCATTAAGGCAAAAAAACCTTCTGGGTACAGCTCCACCTTATACTTACCTAAGCCCCATCTCGATCCAGCGATGTGGATAACAGCGGCTCTCCCAGGTTTTTCTCTCCAAATTCGCCCACACAGCAGCAGAAGCCATTGTTGTCAATCACAGCCAGTAAGCCAATGAGGAGAGAGCTGGGGGTGGGGCCCAGCCACGCATGGCTCAGGGGTGAGCCTGTTTGGGGTCCACATAACAAGAAGCTTGCTATTGGAGGCACTCTGCAGGGGGGAGGAGTCAGGACCACAGGCGGGGGACCCAAAAACATTGCACAGAGCAGGTAAGTATAACATTTTTGTTATTTAAAAAAAAAAAATCCAACCTTTAGAATCACTTTAAGTCTTTTGCCGCGTACACACGGGCGGACTTTTCAACTGGACTGGTCTGACGGACTTTCCGACGTACTTTTGCTAGACTGGTCCGGCGGACTTTCTAACGAACGGACTTGCCTACACTTGATCACACCAAAGTCCGACGGATTTGTACGTGATGACGTACGACCGAACTAAAATAAGGAAGTTGATAGCCAGTAGCCAATAGCTGCCCTATTGTGGGTTTTAGTCCGTCGGACTAGCATACAGATGAGCGGATTTTTTGACTCGAGTCCATCGGAAAGATTTGAAACGTGTTTTATTTCTAGGTCCGTCTGACTTTTGGGAAAAAAAGTCCGCTGGAGCCCACACACGAATGAATTGTCTGACAGAGTCCGGTCTGCCGGGTCAAGTCTGCCGGAAAGTCCGCTCGTGTGTACGCGGCATTTGGCTCCCAGGTTTGGCACACTTTATGCGAGTGGCTAGTGTGGGGACAGGATCTCCATCTGGCAGGGACAGCCCATACACTATCTTCGTTTAGGAAGCCTCCCAAATGGATGTGAAAAAAAAAAAACAAGAAAAATAGCCCTGGGACTTTAGATGAGGTGAGAGAGGTTTAGCCAATGTCCACAGTGAACACTGAGACAAAATCAATTTATTCATTTCAAAATGTTATGTAACTGAGCGGTAACAACAATGATTGTGAGTTACCAGGCATAATAGCCAATGTACACAACACAGATGAACGTAAATATACAAAGATTTATTACAAATGTTATACATCAATGAGCAACAATAAAACTTGAAAATTGCTGGGTCAGTAAGTACACATACAAAATAAGATAAAATGTACATACATGTGGACAGGGAAGTATGTAAACATAATGCAGACATCAATAATACCCAGCATGTACCGGCATAAAATAAGCATCAATAAAGCCCTATGCATTTCGCGAGACCCTGCTCGCTCTTCAGGGGCGGATGCATGAATGTTGTATCTGCAATGTAAGTAATAAGATCAATAAATGTATGTGGTTGGTAAATGGGGGCAGATGGAATGGTTAGCAAGAGAGGCCTGATGCAGAGACCTCATACTTACCGGAGTCTGAGATGAATCGCCAAACGCTGGATATCGGAATGGCAGCAGTGTAATGCATCCAGCTCGGGACCTGAGGAGGCGGAACAAAACAAGGCCACAATAGGGGAACATCCGGAGGATCAGCACGGACTGGATAGGGGTATTTCTCACTGCGGTCTCCACTTAGCCCCTTAACATTGTGTCTGGAAAATGTCTGCAAGGATGCATATATATCAGAGGGCATCATAACTGCAAAATGAACTTATTGTATAGGGTTCTAAGCTTTAAATTTATATATACATAAAGATGTAAGTGAGTGAATTAAGGTTATAAGAGTGTCTTGGTATGAACAAGCTAACTGAGATATGGAATATAGTAAATGCATGAATGCATGGTTATAAAACTGGTATGGGCAGAGAGACTACGGGGCAATGTAGAATGATATAGTATTACATGTGTATAAAAACAATGTAACAAACCCAATGGGTGTCAGGAAAGTAAAAAAGTTGTACCTCAATAGGAGTGAAAAACATCCAATGGTTGTCAGTTTGTTCTTAGAGATGTGACTGCTCTATCCAATCGCCAAGTAATGAATCAGAATCCCAACCGTGCTGAACGTCCAGATATACCCACAAGACCCCGAAGGCTACACCCCCAGCGTCATGTACAGGCGGTGACGCATGGGCGTCCAAAAGACATCGTCCAAAAAAAGTCCAAAAGTTTTTTTGTGCACTATTAGGGATGGAGGTGTCAGAGGGGTCACACCAGACCTTAATCTTCCTTTTTTCCCAAATGGATGTGGACCGGCCAAACTGTATTCCTGCTCCTCGTTGCAGAAGCTGTCGGTATTATCTCAGGATATACCCCTCTGCTACAGTTTTGTAAGTGGCTCCGGTTGGCTATGCCTACCCATCGGGTCTAGTTGTGCATTGTTGGAACTATCTTAATACATTGTTTTATTTCATCTGGCCTCTGCGCTTCACTCTGCCCACATATAGTATGGTGAGTGTTGTCACCCTTAGACAATATTGCTGGCAATATCACCAGTTGCTAAACTAAATAAATTAAAAAAAACAAAAAAAATGAATACAGTTACCACATCAAAGGACTGGTGTACATAATATATTACATTTTTGTTCTTGGGGTTGGACAAACTTTAATCCTCATTATCATTCACCGGTCACCAGCAGTCCTATGCATCCTCCACAGACAAATGCAATAACAAATGTACTGATTATAATGTAGATGCCAATGAACGGCTGGCCAATACAGGTGTATTTATGAAGAAAATATGCTTAGATTTGATTAGTCTCCCTTCATTGAAATAACGTTATATCTATCCAAAACTAACAGCCTTCAATCTACAGACATGTGAGGGACTGATAAATGAATTGCTGTAAATGGTCAATAACTCTCGGAAAAAGAGTTTCTTACTTAAGTAAGTTTGTTGATAGTTCTGAGTACAATTAATAGTTGGCCTGTCACCCCACAATGCATGTCACATAATAATATCACAAAGCATAAAAGAACATTATACTACCCTTCTATTTTCCCAGACAATGGCTCAACTGGAGTACAAGTGAACATGAAAAGGTAGAGTAGGTTGTCAGGGAGAGGTATTCTTTGGGCTCTCCAATGGTTGTTTTCATGTTAAGAACCCTACGGGGTATTTTGTTCTGTTGAGTGCATCGTTGGTTTTGTACAGAGCTTTTATTTCCCGAGTAATTCCCCTATAATTGAGATAACACTCGTCTTTTGAACATGTGCCGAGATGTCTTTTGCTTCGCTTTGTTCCCAGGACAGTTCAAAGAGAATCGCGCACTGTTTGGTAGGTGTGGAAAAAGAGATCCTTCAACAATGACTGTGTCAATCGGAAGGAAACACTCGGAGCTTTACAACTTGACTCAGAAAACACCTGACATTTCCAATTAATAAAGTATTAAAAAAGTAATTATCGACTATGCCTGTAATTAATTACAATGATTTTGCTGCTCTGCTACAGGATATCGAACCATCTTTTATTTCCTATAGAAATCAAAATGATGGAGCGAGTTCCTAAAAGCAGTGTAATCTAAAAGTTAACAGATATAAATGCCAAACAGAATAAAGTCAATCTATTATCAGATTGATTTTCTTATATGAGGCTTCATTTACATCATGCTGGTGTAACAGAGCACAAGTACATATCCGTGTGTTGCAAGTAGGGTAGCCCAATTATTTTATTGGCTGTCCTGCGCATGAGAAATGCGGAAAATAATTCTCTGACCTATTTCCAAAAATGAGCCACAGCACCATGTGCGTTGATGTATGCAAAAATGTGCACTTTAGCAGAGGTGTGGTGGTGCCATTAATATTTAATGGTACTGCCGTGCATATGCTAAGGGGAATTTCTTTTCTGTGCGTGTAACGAAAGCAGACATTCCCCTCACACAAAGGTGTGGACCTAGCTTTGAACTGTGGACCTAGCCTTGAAGCACTGGTTGATGATGTCACAAGTGGGGGGTGCCAGGTGATGTCGCCAGGTGGCCCCACCCTTTAATTATTCAAGAACTGTCAGACGGTGGAGCAGGCAGATGGCTGGAGCCTTCGGTGCGAGCAGAGCATTTTTTTTTCTTTTTTCGGGTGGGCGGTGGTGGCAGGCGATGGATCTACACCAGGGGAAATTGTTTTTGTTTTTTAATAAAGGAGTTATCAAAAACTGTGTCTGTGTTTTTATTTCTTTTTCACACTTTTTTTTTGGTGAAAGAGTAGGGGTTCAATATACCCGATACTCATTCACATGGGGAGGACCTGGATCTAGGGGCCCACTTGTTAAAGGGGGGCTTTCAGATTCCGATAAGCCCCCTTTCCGCAGACCTCGAAAACCACCAGCAAGGGTTGTGGGGAAGATGGCGACAAGGTGCTTTGGGGGGGCAGAGCTCCCCTGCCCCAAAGCACTCCCCCATGTTGGAGGCATGTGGCCTGGTATTGTTCAGGAGTGGGTGGTGCACGTTCGTCCCCCGCCCCTTTCCTGGTCTGCCAGGCTGCATGCTTAGATAAGGGTCTGGTATGGATTTTTGGGGGAACCCCATGCTATTTTTTTTTTTTTCAAATTAGCGTGGGGATTCCACTCAAAATTATACCAGACCTAAGGGACTGGTATGGATTTGGGGGGGGGGAAACACTGTTTTTAAAAACTATTTGGCGAGGGGTTCCCCTTAACCACTTGCCGACCGCCTCACGCATATATACGTGAGCAGAGCGGCACGGGCAGGCAAAATCACGTACCTGGTACGTGATTGCCTTCCCGCGGGCGGGGGGTCCGATCGGACCCCCCCCCGGTGCCATCGGCGGTCGGCGTTTGGCTGGGAGAGTTGAGAGACGAGGGGGAGACCATCCGATCGTGGCCCCCCCCTCGCGATCGCTCCCAGCCAATGAGAAACATCCCCTGCCTCTGTATAGTACACAGAGGCAGAGGATGTGATGTCATCTCTCCTCGGCTGGCCAGTTTCCGTTCCAGCACCGAGGAGAGAAGACATGTAAGTGCACCAACACACACACACAACACAGTAGAACATGCCAGGCACACTAAACACCCCCGATCCCCCCCCGATCGCCCCCCGATCCCCCCCCAATCACCCCCCCCCCGTCACAAACTGACACCAAGCAGGTTTTTTTGTTTTGTTTTGTTTTTTTCCTGATTACTGCATAGTGTCAGTTTGTGACAGTTAGCAGTGGTAGGACAGTTAGTGTTACCCCCCTGTAGGTCTAGGGTACCCCCCTAACCCCCCCTAATAAAGTTTTAACCCCTTGATCACCCCCTGTCACCAGTGTCGCTAAGCGATCATTTTTCTGATCGCTGTATTAGTGTCGCTGGTGACGCTAGTTAGGAACGTAAATATTTAGGTTCGCTGTCAGCGTTTTATAGCGACAGGGACCCCCATATACTACCTAATAAATGTTTTAACCCCTTGATTGCCCCCTCGTTAACCCTTTCACCACTGATCACCGTATAACTGTTACGGGTGACGCTGGTTAGTTCGTTTATTTTTTTTAGTGTCAGGGCACCCGCCGTTTATTACCGAATAAAGGTTTAGCCCCCTGATCGCCCGGCGGTGATATGCGTCGCCCCAGGCAGCGTCAGATTAGCGCCAGTACCGCGAACACCCACGCACGCACCGTACACGCACCGTACACCTCCCTTAGTGGTATAGTATCTGAACACATCAATATCTGATCCGATCAGATCTATACTAGCGTCCCCAGCAGTTTAGGGTTCCCAAAAACGCAGTGTTAGCGGGATCAGCCCAGATACCTGCTAGCACCTGCGTTTTGCCCCTCCGCCCAGCCCACCCAAGTGCAGTATCGATCGATCACTGTCACTTACAAAACACTAAACGCATAACTGCAGCGTTCGCAGAGTCAGGCCTGATCCCTGCGATCGCTAACAGTTTTTTTGGTAGCATTTTGGTGAACTGGCAAGCACCAGCCCCAAGCAGCGTCAGATTAGCGCCAGTACCACTAACACCCACGCACGCACCGTACACCTCCCTTAGTGGTATAGTATCTGATCGGATCAATATCTGATCCGATCAGATCTATACTAGCGTCCCCAGCAGTTTAGGGTTCCCAAAAACGCAGTGTTAGTGGGATCAGCCCAGGTACCTGCTAGCACCTGCGTTTTGCCCCTCCGCCCGGCCCAGCCCAGCCCACCCAAGTGCAGTATCGATCGATCACTGTCACTTTTTTTTGTAGCGTTTTGGTGAACTGGCAAGCGCCAGCGGACTAGTACAACCCGGTCTTAGTCATACCAGCACTGCAGTAACACTTGGTGACGTGGCGAGTCCCATAAGTGCAGTTCAAGCTGGTGAGGTGGCAAGCACAAGTAGTGTCCCGCTGCCACCAAAAAGACAAACACAGGCCCGTCGTGCCCATAATGCCCTTCCTGCTGCATTCGCCAATCCTAATTGGGAACCCACCACTTCTGCAGCGCCCGTATTTCCCCCATTCACATCCCCAACCAAATGCAGTCGGCTGCATGAGAGGCATTTATATGTCCTCCCGAGTACCCCTACCCAACGAACCCCCCCAAAAAAGATGTGTCTGCAGCAAGCGCGGATATAGACGTGACACCCGCTATTATTGTCCCTCCTGTCCTGATAATCCTGGTCTTTGCATTGGTGAATGTTTTGAACGCTACCATTCACTAGTTGAGTATTAGCGTAGGGTACAGCATTGCACAGACTAGGCACACTTTCACAGGGTCTCCCAAGATGCCATCGCATTTTGAGAGACCCGAACCTGGAACCGGTTACAGTTATAAAAGTTACAGTTACAAAAAAAAGTGTAAAAAAAAAAAAAAAAAACACAAACAAAAATAAAAAAAAATAGTTGTCGTTTTATTGTTCTCTCTCTCTCTATTCTCTCTCTGGTGTTCTGCTCTTTTTTACTGTATTCTATTCTGCAATGTTTTATTGTTATTATGTTTTATCATGTTTGCTTTTCAGGTATGCAATATTTTATACTTTACCGTTTACTGTGCTTTATTGTTAACCATTTTTTTGTCTTCAGGTACGCCATTCACGACTTTGAGTGGTTATACCAGAATGATGCCTGCAGGTTTAGGTATCATCTTGGTATCATTCTTTTCAGCCAGCGGTCGGCTTTCATGTAAAAGCAATCCTAGTGGCTAATTAGCCTCTAGACTGCTTTTACAAGCAGTGGGAGGGAATGCCCCCCCCCCCACCGTCTTCCGTGTTTTTCTCTGGCTCTCCTGTCTCAACAGGGAACCTGAGAATGCAGCCGGTGATTCAGCCAGCTGACCATAGAGCTGATCAGAGGCCAGAGTGGCTCCAAACATCTCTATGGCCTAAGAAACCGGAAGCTACGAGCATTTTAGGACTTAGATTTCGCCGGATGTAAACAGCGCCATTGGGAAATTGGGAAAGCATTTTATCACACCGATCTTGGTGTGGTCAGATGCTTTGAGGGCAGAGGAGAAATCTAGGGTCTAATAGACCCCAATTTTTTCAAAAAAGAGTACCTGTCACTATCTATTGCTATCATAGGGGATATTTACATTCCCTGAGATAACAATAAAAATGATTTAAAAAAAAATATGAAAGGAACAGTTTAAAAATAAGATAAAAAAGCAAAAAAATAATAAAGAAAAAAAAAAAAAAAAAAAAAAAAGCACCCCTGTCCCCCCTGCTCTCGCGCTAAGGCGAACGCAAGCGTCGGTCTGGCGTCAAATGTAAACAGCAATTGCACCATGCATGTGAGGTATCACCGCGAAGGTCAGATCGAGGGCAGTAATTTTAGCAGTAGACCTCCTCTGTAAATCTAAAGTGGTAACCTGTAAAGGCTTTTAAAGGCTTTTAAAAATGTATTAATTTTGTTGCCACTGCACGTTTGTGCGCAATTGTAAAGCATGTCATGTTTGGTATCCATGTACTCGGCCTAAGATCATCTTTTTTATTTCATCAAACATTTGGGCAATATAGTGTGTTTTAGTGCATTAAAATTTAAAAAAGTGTGTTTTTTCCACAAAAAATGCGTTTGAAAAATCGCTGCGCAATTACTGTGTGAAAAAAAAAATGAAACACCCACCATTTTAATCTGTAGGGCATTTGCTTTAAAATAATATATAATGTTTGGGGGTTCAAAGTAATTTTCTTGCAAAAAAAAATAATTTTTTCATGTAATCAAAAAGTGTCAGAAAGGGCTTTGTCTTCAAGTGGTTAGAAGAGTGGGTGATGTGTGACATAAGCTTCTAAATGTTGTGCATAAAATGCCAGGACAGTTCAAACCCCCCCAAATGACCCCATTTTGGAAAGTAGACACCCCAAGCTATTTGCTTAGAGGCATGTCGAGTCCATGGAATATTTTATATTGTGACACAAGTTGCGGGAAAGAGACAAATTTTTTTTTTTTTTTTTTTTTTTGCACAAAGTTGTCACTAAATGTTATATTGCTCAAACATGCCATGGGGATTTGTGAAATCACACCCCAAAATAAATTCTGTTGCTTCTCCTGAGTACGGGGATACCACATGTGTGGGACTTTTTGGGAGCCTAGCCGCGTACGGGACCCCGAAAACCAAGAACCGCCTTCAGGCTTTCTAAGGCCGTAAATTTTTGATTTCACTCTTCACTGCCTATCACAGTTTCGGAGGCCATGGAAAGCCCAGGTGGCACAAAACCCCCCCAAATGACCCAATTTTGGAAAGTAGACACCCCAAGCTATTTGCTGAGAGGTATAGTGAGTATTTTGCAGACCTCACTTTTTGTCACAAGGTTTTGAAAATTGAAAAAAGAAAAAAAAAAAATTTTTTCTGGTCTTTCTTCATTTTCAAAAACAAATGAGAGCTGCAAAATACTCACCATGCCTTTCAGCAAATAGCTTGGGGTGTCTACTTTCCAAAATGGGGTCATTTGGGGGGGGGTTGTGCCATCTTGGCATTTTATGGCCTTCAAAACTGTGATAGGTAGTGAGGAGTGAAATCAAAAATGTATGCCCTTAGAAATCCTGAAGGTGGTGCTGGGTTTTCGGGGCCCCGTACGCGGCTAGGCTCCCAAAAAGTGCCACACATGTGGTATCCCCGTACTCAGGAGAAGCAGCTGAATGTATTTTGGGGTGCAATTCCACATATGCCCATGGCCTATGTGAGCAATATATCATTTAGTGACAACTTTTTGTAAATTTTTTTTTTTTTTTGTCATTATTCAATCACTTGGGACAAAAAAAATAAATATTCAATGGGCTCAACATGCCTCTCAGCAATTTCCTTGGGGTGTCTACTTTCCAAAATGGGGTCATTTGGGGGGGGTTTGTACTGCCCTGCCATTTTAGCACCTCAAGAAATGACATAGGCAGTCATAAACTAAAAGCTGTGTAAATTCCAGAAAATGTACCCTAGTTTGTAGACGCTATAACTTTTGCGCAAACCAATAAATATACGCTTATTGACATTTTTTTTACCAAAGACATGTGGCCGAATACATTTTGGCCTAAATGTATGACTAAAATTTAGTTTATTGGATTTTTTTTATAACAAAAAGTAGAAAATATCATTTTTTTTCAAAATTTTCAGTTTTTTTCCGTTTATAGCGCAAAAAATAAAAACGGCAGAGGTGATCAAATACCATCAAAAGAAAGCTCTATTTGTGGGAAGAAAAGGACGCAAATTTCGTTTGGGTAGAGCATTGCATGACCGCGCAATTAGCAGTTAAAGCGACGCAGTGCCGAATTGTAAAAAGTGCTCTGGTCAGGAAGGGGGTAAATCCTTCCGGGGCTGAAGTGGTTAAAATTTGTACCAGACCCAAAGGGGCCTAGTATGGATTAGGGGGGGGCACGCGGTTTTTAAAAAACAATTTGGCGAGGGGTTCCCCTTAAAATTCGTACCAGACCCAAAGGGGCCTGGTATGGATTTGGGGGGAGCCCCATGCTGTTTTTTTTGGGATCGAAATTTTGTTCAAAACTGATCAGATGTGTGATTCAGATGTGTTCCCATAGAAGGCAATAGCCTGGAGTCTGCATCTGAAACGCACTGCATTGCTCAGAAAATGCACAGGACTCTTTTTAAATTCGCACTGCTATCGCACCGCTTATATGTGAACTGGTACCATAGAAAAGTCTGCCGGTTCACATGTCATGCGAATCAAATGCTCTTCAAAATGCATCCAATTCGCATATATGTGAACGGAGCCTTAGGGGGTGGTTTACTAAATACAAATAGCCTGTGCACTTTGGAAAGTGCAGTTGCACTCTGGCAAGTGCAGTTGCTTCAGAGCTTAGTAAATGAGGTAAAGCTTCACTTTGCAAAGAATACCCAATCACGTGCAAGGAAAATAAATAAAAACAAAACAGCATTTTTGCTTGCACATGATTGGATGATCCTTTACTAAACTCTGGAGTCTATTTGCCATTAGTAAATCAACCCCTAGATCTCTGTTTAACTTTTTATTGCTACCTATGTCCCAGTTGAAAAATTTTCATCACTTCCTGTCTGATGAAACCATTATCTCCCTGACAAGGAGTGGGGGGGAAATATCTGAATCATGTCAGAGCACTCACGAGGATTCCCATGGTATCCTGTAATGCTCCTTTACACCTGACCAATGAGATGCTTGACGCTTGTCGGTCAAAGCTCGAAAAAGTATATACACTTCTTTGTGCCTTTTAAAATCTTATTGGACTTCACTGAAAGCTCCTAAAAATGCACATAACATGCATTTTATGTTTAATTGCTTGAACCTTCTATTACTAGTAACTCAAATTCCGTTGGCTAAAACAAAATGCTCAAACTAGAAAAATGTGAAAAAATAAAATAAAAAAAACACTTGAAGGAGCCTAAAGGGTTCATTTACTAAAGGCAAATACACTGTGCACTTTGCAAAGTGCAGTTGCTCCAAAGCTTAGTAAATGAGAAGAAGCTCTGCTGACTTCCATCATCCAATCATGTGCAAGCAAAAATGTAGTTTTTTTTTTCTTTGCACGTGATTGGGTATTCTTTGCAAAGTGAAGCTTTACTTCATTTACTAAGCTCTGGAGCAACTGCCCTTTGCAAAGTGCACAGTCTATTTGCCTTTAGTAAATCGACCCCATTGGGGAGAATCTGTCCACAGGAAAACTATTAGTCATCCAAACAGTGTCCTCTGCCCCCTTCCCCTCACTGTAGTGCCCTCTGCCCCCCCCAGCAGTGTCCTCTGCCACCCCACCCCCCCCACAGTAGTATTCTCTGCCCCCCCACCATGTAGTTTCTTCTGCCAACCAATAGCAGTGTCCTCTGCACCATATCCCCCACCCCACACACACGCATACAGTAGTGATCTCACCTTAACAACAATGTCCTCTCCTCTGTCCCCCCTGCATAGCACTATCCTCTGCTTCTCCCCCCCTTACCAGTGTCCTCTGCCCCTCTATAGCTGTTTCCTCTGGCTGTACATTGCAGAGGAGTGAGAGGCAGCACAGCGCTGGATGGAGGGTGGGAGCTTCTTGTTAACAAGTTGATGATTGGTTGCTAGGATCGCCCGCTATCCAGCACTGCGCCGCCTCTTACTCCGCTCTCCTAGGCAAAGGAGAGCGGTGCTGACGGAGACAGGGGAAGGCATCGGCACAGCCCTGATTGTGATCTACCTGTCGGCTTCCCGCGATCATCAGGTAGATCACGATCAACAGGTTGCTGACCTCGGGACTTGTGTATATTGGATACAATTTATTTATCTTGTGATTTATTTTTAAATCTTTTGCACAATCAATTTTCACCATATACTAGTGTATGTCGGATACAGTTAGAGGTGTTTTTTCTATATCCCCTAACACTTAGAGGCAGTGCACTTTTATATATAATCTTTAACGCTTATGTAGCACAGTATTCAGCTACTTTTCTGTGCAGCAGTCTTGCTATTCACAGCTAAGCGTGAGTCCCAACAATTTTCGGAACGTCTCATCATTGGTGACTCTTGTTAGTGGTGTAATCTTTGTAAACTTTCTGTAGCCTTCTGTGGATGTCAGACAGCCTGCACCCCTCCTTCATCAAGAACTCAATGACGGCATATTGTTTCTGCTTGGAATCTATTATTTACCTGCAATAAAAAAATAAAAAAAAAGAAGAAGAGAAGTTACTATGAAATTTGAACAACCTACGTAAGTTGAAAACCAAAAAAATGCTATAAAAGGCCCAATAGCACAGCTCCGTGCCAAAAGAAAAACCCTTTTGAGGAATTGATATTATCTGGATACAGTTTAGTTTAGACCTAAATAAGACATAAACTCAGCAACTTCTGTATTTATGTCAGCAGCTGCTGTCAAATAAAACGTAAATAGAATGATGACAATAAAAAGTCCCACATATTTTTTGTGTCCTTAGAATGTCATAGCAGCGCTCATGTTAATCAGTCCCATTATGACAAGCTTTTATATGATTTCAACACATATAAGAATGAAGCGAAGAAACAATTTCTCTGAAGAAGTGTGATTCTTGTTGCGGTGATCCTAATTGATGTCACGTGCACCACATACCACAAATACCACCACGTGCGAAAAAACTCTTGCCTTTGGGAATGAACTCACCAGATGGTGAAAATTTATATGCCTTCTCTTTTTTTTTTTTTTTAAAAGTAAAGTTTATTAAGTTATTGAAAAAATACATCAATCAGGAGAGAGAAAGAGGAGCACAACGCTCATCGAGTACAAGTTATAAAAGTGGTACAGCGGTTATAAAGAATGTCAACAGTAAAATTTTGAATAGTCATAGATTTGTAACATAAACCAATACGTTGCTCTGGGCGTTGGGAGTCTCGACACCAGAGCCCCTTTTCGGAACTAACTGCTCTGATGAACCGGGACTCCCCGAGCCCACCTCTCCACTAACATGTGGAGAAATGTCTAGGATACAGATACACAACTTTAGAAACCGGAAAAATAATAAAAAGGAGAAAACTGAAGGGAGCTTGTATCTATATGACAACTGAATACCATGTTAGAAACGTATTTATGCAATCATTACTTTAATCAAAAAAAAAAAAAAAAGCCATCTGGTCAGTCGACCTCTCAGGGTTGGTTAAACTTTGGCCGGTAGATCCGGGCCGAAGCATGTTATGTTTGGGGGTTAGGGGGGTATTACTTTTGAGAATCTGCCCTGAGAGTCTCCTTGAGGCAAATAACCAAGGTAATAGAAAGTACCGAGAGCCTGAGGGACCAGTATTGAAATGTAGAGAAAGCAGAAGAGTGAGAGGGGGAAAGAAAGAATTTAGGAGAGACAGAAGGGATAGAGGGGGTGAAAGGATTAGCTGATCGTCAGGAGTGATGGGAAGGAAGTGCACAGGAGACCCCTAATAGAGAGAGATTGAGATCCCTCCAACTATGAACCATTCTTATGAACTATCGATCACACATACAGAGGGTGCCCCACTAGAGTTGCCCAGGGTTCCCAGATAATTTTGAATTTATCCGTGGTGTCTAGGATAGTGTTGGAAATTTTTTCTTGCAGCATGATCCAAGTAATTTTTTGTTTGGCTAACCGAATGGACACTTTCGGTGATTTCCAGGACCTGGTGATGGTCATTTTGGCCCCCACTAGAATAAACTGGATCAGCTTCTGGGTATGTTTGGAAATTTTAGGGATGGGGCCGTTAAGCAAAGCAATAGTTGGATCTTGTTTCAGAGTACAACCGCATGTTCTGCGGATAAGGAAGAAGATCTTGTTCCAATACATTCTGATTTTAGGGCATTCCCATAGTATGTGTAAAAGTGTCCCCACATGACCGCAGCCTCTAAAGCAAAGAGGCGACGTTTGCGGGTAGAATTTGGCAAGACGTGACGGTACCAGGTACCAGCGTGTAAGAATTTTCAGCCCTGCTTCGTTAATTGAAGTATTAACCATACCTTTAAAGGAGCGGGCAAAATTAGTATGCCATTTATCCAGGTCCCAACTGAAGTCAAGATCCCGCTCCCAGCTCGTCATATATGCTGCTTTTTCCGTGGGTTCCGCCAGGGATGAATAGATGAGAGAGATACCACCTTTGGTGTCTGAGGCCGAAGCACACCATTGTTCATAAGGCGTTACTAAAATATGGTTCTCATTGCTCTTCCATACCTGATTCAAAAAATGTGAAAGTTGAAAAAACCTAAATTTTTCGGCTGAGGGCATTTCAAGTTTGGAAATACAATATGCTAGAGTGAGGGGACCATTGGAGTTGAAGAATTGACCAATTCTATAAAGGCCCTTATCAAGCCACCATTTAAAGGCTCGAATATCTAGGCCAGGTGGGAAATTAAGATTCCTAAAGATATGTGCCAGGGGGTGCCAAGTGGAGATGAGGGGTTTAAGCTTATAAAGGGAGTCACAAAGTTTCATTGAGTGAGATAATGTGGGAGCTAATATATTTATATGCCTTCTCTAATAATCTTTAGTTGCCGCTTCAAAAGAACATCCACCAACTCTGCTGGGATTCTTACTGGGTTTGCATAGCTTCAATATAGTACGATCATGTGAAAGAATAAAAATATCCACATAGCGTAATCCTGTTTACAAAACATTTATTGTTGCCAATGCCCCCCTTACAAGATATATACGTACTAGCCTAAAACTGTCAAAGAGCAACTATAAAATGAACTGAAAGTGTAGTCACCAGTCACTGGTCAAGCTGCGGAGGGAGGAAGACGCCTGTAACAACAGTCGTTGTGTCCTCTTCCTGGTAATGCCAGCTGACCATGACCCGCAAACGTCACTTCCGGTCTGTCGTAGAGATCACGCCACCGACGCGTTTCGTCACTTCCGACTTGGCCGGAGGGCATGATCTCACGACGTGACTCACGGACTTTAACAGGGCAAGTTCCGCCCCTCGGTCTGTTAAACGTTTGTGTACACTACGCCACTCTACCCATGCAACTCCCCCGTGATTGGAAATGCAGGGGAAGAGAAGTCTGTAGTGCTCAAATCCAAGAGGCAGACACGAGTCACCTTGTTGTATTAGTGAAATAATATACATCCATAACATTCATCACAGAAAAACCGGGATTAATAATAGAGTTACTCTTTGGAAACAAACATATAAAGTATATGAAAATACATACTAGTATAATCATGGATTGTCTATAATCTTAATAAAGATTATCATATGTTAAAAAAAATTGAATTAGAAATCTTTTAAATTAATCTTTAAAATTAACCTCTTGACATCCGCGCCAATGACAGCTGATCACATGATCAAAACAAAAGCTCTGTGATCGTTTTTTTGGACTCCTCACGCTAACAGCGCAAGGAGTGCCGCCTCATCAGCGTACATCAATGAAGGAGAAAAATTACCTGTTTTAAAATTTTATAACAAAATATATAAAAAAAAAAAATTTACATTTTTTTTAACAAAAAATAAAAACTGCAAAGGTGATCAAATACCACCAAAAGAAAGCTCTATTTGTGGGAAAAAAATGATAAAAATTTCATTTGGGTACAGTGTTGTATGACCGCGCAATTGTCATTCAAAGTGCGTCAGCGCTGAAAGCAGAAAATTGGTCTGGATAGGAGGGGGGTTTAAGTGCCCAGTAAGCAAGTGGTTAATTTTTAAAATTAATAATTGTGCTTTGATAGCGATTAATGTTAAATATTTCTAATTGAATTTTTTTAACATGTAATAATCTTTATTAGGATTATAGACAATCCATGATTATACTAGTGATGTATTTTTACAGTATATACTTTATATGTTTGTTTCCAAAGAGTGACACTATTATCAATACCGTTTTTTCTGTGATGGATGTATATTATTGCACTAATACAACAAGGTACCGGTAACTCTTGTCCACCTCTCGGATGTGAGCGCTACAGACTTCTCTTCCCCTGTTTCATCGCTTCATTCTTATATGTGTTGAAATCATATAAAAGCTTGTCATAATGGGACTGATTGACATGAGTGCTGCCATGACATTCTAAGGACACAAAAAATACGTGGGACTTTCAACCTACATAAGTTAATAAAAAAAGTTATGCCCACTTTTGCATTACTTTGGTACAGACCTCATACTTTTGAACGTCATTCATCAAGTCCTTAAAGCGGAGTTCCACCCAAATTTTGAACAATATCTGTATGTTTTCTCTTCTTTGCCTAGATGCTGACATGCCGTTTAAAAAAATTTAATTACCTTTTATTTTTCTATTCTTCTTTGCACTTCCTGGTTCTCCTCCCATGGGAGTAGGCATGTTTCTAGCCTCTCCCAGACTCCTGGGAGCTAGTCTCAGGCTTCCCAGGATGTCACTGAGCATGTGCGGGAACGAGCGGTGAATGCTGGGAGCACAGCATTCACCACATCCAGGAAATAAATGCTTGTGGGCTTCAAATGCCCACAATGAAGATGGAAACCGCCTGCAGTGAATAATATAAGTTATTCTTTCCGACGAAATCTGACACAGGCGGACATATTACACACAATATGTGAGTATGTAATGCTGAGAAGAAAAGTTTGTGAATGAACTCAAAAAAAAAAAAAAACGATAGATAGGTGGACCCCCATTTTAAAGACATTATCGAATATACTAATGAGAATGTTTGTATAAAAGTCTACTAGAGTATGGAAAACTTTATTGCTGAAGGTCAGGTATGAATGATTAAAACAAAAATCCACTGTCTATGCGGCTGAGATTTTATCTCAGCAGCTGTTGATCTGGAAGGATGAAATCAGTCACTAGAGAAAGGATCTACGAATCTACAAAGTTACATTAAAAAAAAATTCTTTAGGGTAGATGTTATAGTTATATCTTTAAGTGCATACATGCTAACAATACTATATACTGTAGCTAACCATAAAAAATGAACAAGCAAGCTCCTTCATCACATTCCCCAATTCTCTATCCACTCTTGAGTACAGTGACACGAGTTTTCTGGCAGTTTCCAAGCATTACGCACTCCCATAGAAGACTCCACAGTTGTGCTCCAGGATGTTGAGCCGAGCTTGCCGGTTGGTAATGTGTATTGATAGGGTAATAAAGTAGAAGCACTAACATTCGAAAACCCCTCTGTGCACTTTATGTTTGTTTTATAACTTTGGATTCCCTTCGCCTTGGGTTTTATTTACATATAAAGACATGATGCACACTGGCAATCTTGTAGCAGACACAGCACTTTGACTTTTTTTTTTTTTTTTTAGCTTTATGAAATCATGTAAAGGCATAAGCTATCCAATACCTGAATGCATTCCAACCATGGAGGTTTATACACACCATCTTTTTACATCTGTCACTTTTATATCTGCCTGTTTGTCTATCTTTCTGAATATTTGGATGGATTCCAGAGGGTGATGTTGGCTTCAGCTATCTTTTAGGTGGTGTGTATATCCAAACTCTCTGTTTTGAGTTGAACTCTTATTTCCTAGCTATGTCTCCTCCTAGAACAAATATATTTTCTGTAGTCAATACGTCTCACTTTATTTTATGTATTTAAAATTTTATTTATGTATTTAAAATTGTTGTAATAAAAAATAAATTATGTAGGGGTTGATTTACTAAAGATAAATAGACTGTGCGCTTTGCAAAGTTGCAGTTGCTTCAGAGCTTAGTAAATAAGGTAAAGCTTCAGTTTGCAAAGAATAACCAATCACGTGCAAAGAGAAAAAAGAACAGCATTTTTGCTTGCACATGGAGCCACTGCTCTTGCAAAGCACACAATCTATTTGCCTTTAGTAAATCAACCCCATAGTTTCTACAATTATTTTTTTTAACATTGTTTCTTTATTCTAATACTGTACATTGAACTTTGATTAAAATACCGGTCTAACCTGAATAAGACTTCCTCTTGCTTGTTAGTGGTGGCAACGATCTGTGGGCTCATCCAACCTTTTCCTTATGTACAGTGTCTTGAAAAAGTATTCATACCCCATTGACATTTTCCACATTTTGTCTTGTTACAACCAAAAACCTAAATGTATTTTATTGGGATTTTTCCATGATAGACCAACATAAAGTGGAACATAATTGTGAAGTGGAAGGAAAATGATAAATGGTTTTCCAAATGTTTTACAAATAAATATGTGAAAAGTGTGGCGTGCATTTGTATTCAGCCCCCCTTTACTCTGATACCCCTAACTAAAATTTAGTGGAACCAATTGCCTTCAGAAGTCTCCTAATTGGTAAATAGAGTCCACCTGTGTGTAATTTAATCTCAGTATAAATGCCGCTGTTCTGTGAAGCCCTCAGAGGTTTGTTAGAGAACCTTGGTGAACAAACAGCATCATGAAGGCCAAGGAACACACCAGACAGGTCAGGGGTAAAGTTGTAGAGAAGTTTAACCACATGCCGACCAGCGCACATATGTTGGCACAATGGCACGGCTGGGCAAATGGGCGTACAGGTACGTCCCCTTTAAAAAGCGGCATTGTGGGAGCGCGTGCGCCACATGCTCCGTGACCACGGGTCCCGCAATCAGGTCACAGAGCGGAAGAATGGGGAGATGCCTATGTAAACAAGGCATTTCCCCGTTCTGCCTAGTGACATGACAGAGATCACTGCTCCCTGTCATCGGGAGCAGTGATCGCGGTCATGTGAGTAGTAGCCCATCTCCCCACAGTTAGAATCACTCCCTAGGACACACTTAACCCCTTGATCGCCCCCTAGTGTTTAACCCCTTCCCTTTTTATAGCACTGATTGCTGTATAAATTACAATGTCCCAAAATAGTGTCAAAAGTGTCCGATGTGTCCGGCATAATGTCACAATAAAAATCGCAGATCGCCGCCATTACTAATAAAAAAAAATAAAAATAAAAATGCTATAAAAATATCCCCTATTTTGTAGATGCTATAACTTTTGCTCAAACAATCAATATACACTTATTGCGATTTTTTTGACCAAAAATATGTAGAAGAATACATAACGGCCTAAACTGAGGAAAAAATTGGGTTTTTTATATATCTTTGGGGGTATTTATTATAGCAAAAAGTAAAAAATATTGCTTTTTTTTCAAAATTATCGCTCTTTTTTTGTTCATAGCGCAAAAAATAAAGAGGTGATCAAATACCACCAAAAGAAAGCTCTATTTGTGGGGGAAAAAGGACGTCAATTTTGTTTGGGTGCAACGTCGCACAAATGCGCAATTGTCAGTTAACGCGACGCAGTGCCGAATCGCAAAAAGTGCTCTGGTCAGGAAGGGGGTAAATCCTTCCGAGGCTGAAGTGGTTAAAGCAGGGTTAGGTTATAAGAAAATATCCAAAGCTTTGAACATTTCATGGAGCTCTGTTCAATCCATCATCCGAAAACGGAAAGAGTATGACACAACTGCAAACCTACCAAGACATGGCCGTCCACCTAAACTGACAGGCCGGGCAAGGAGAGCATTAATCAGAGAAGCAGCCAAGAGTCCCATGGTAACTCTGGAGGAAAGGCAGAGATCCACAGCTCAGGTGGGAGAATCTGTCCACAGGACAACTATTAGTCGGGCTCTCCACAAATCTGGCCTTTATTTATTTACTGTAGTTAATTGGAGAAAGAAAGAAAGAAAGAAAGAAAGAAAGAAAGAAAGAAAGAAAGAAAGAAAGAAAGAAAGAAAGAAAGAAAGAAAGAAAACACAATTATTTAATAATCATTTAATAAATTATATTACACAATGCAAAAAAATAGGGCTTGAGGGTGGGATATATGTGTAAACAATGGGACCTAAGGTAACATTCTGTATTCTTTAAACAGTCTAAGTTAGTTTAACCACTTAAGCCCTGGACCATTTGGCTGGCCAAAGACCAGAGCACTTTTTGCGATTCGGCACTGCGTCGCTTTAACTGACAATTGCGCAGTCGTGCGGCGTGGCTTCCAAACAAAATTGGCGTCCTTTTTTTCCCACAAATAGAGCTTTCTTTTGGTGGTATTTGATCACCTCTGCGGTTTTAATTTTTTGTGCTATAAACAAAAAAAGAGCGACAATTTTGAAAAAAAAGCAATATTTTTTACTTTTTGCTATAATAAATATCCCCAAAAAATATATAATTTTTTTTTTCCTCAGTTTAGGCTGATACGTATTCTTCTACATATTTTTGGTAAAAAAATTGCAATAAGCATTTATTGATTGGTTTGCACAAAAGTTATAGCGTCTACAAAATAGGGGATAGTTTTATGGCGTTTTTATTGATAATTTTTTTTTACTAGTAATGGCGGCGATCTGTGATTTTTATCGTGACTGCAACATTATGGCGGAAACATCGGCCAATTTTGACACATTTTTGGGACCATTGTCGTTTTTAAAGCGATCAGTGTGATTAAATTGCACTGATTTCTGTAAAAATGACACTGGCAGTGAAGGGGTTAACCACTAGGGGGCTAGAGAAGGGTTAAGTGTGTCCTAGGGATGTGTTCTAACTGTGGGGGGGAGGGGCTGTGTGTGCCACATCACTGATCACGCTCCCGATTACAGGGAGTGCCATGATCAGTGACAGTGTCACTAGGCAGAACGGGGAGATGTTTGTTTACATTAGCATCTCCCCTCTCTGTGAGACGATCGCGGGTGTCCCCGTGGATATCGAGTCCGTGGGATCCACGGTCGGACTCACGGAGCTCGCGAGGGGCACGCGCCCGTGCCGCCGGTGGCGTGCACACAATGGCACGGCGGCAAATTCAAAGGGACAAACAGGTGCGCCCATTTGCCTGTCAGTGCCATTCTGCCGACGTACATTGGCGCGAGCCGGTTGTTATGTGGTTAATGTATAAATTTGCATTCATAGTATATTTTAACGTTGAACCCAAAGGGGAAGTAAAGGATATGTAGCGCTGGTAGATTTGCAATCTACCGCATGTTAGGTAAATTTAGTCATTTGTGCATTAGGAAGGTTAAGTTTGCCTCTGTTCCAGCTTGGCTGACGTTGTGTGTGTTTCCGTGCTGACCGGTGGGTGTCGCTGTTACCACTGGTCAGGGTTGGAAAGGCAATGTGTTGAAGCGTATGGATGCTCCTCTGTCCCGGAGACAAGCTCGGTGGAGGTGGTCCTCCGAGTTGCATTCTGGGCGAGGGTATTTATGGGACAGGCGCCATATTTTGGGGTTCGTTTTACAGCCACCTGCTGGCCCTCCTGGCCGACAGGTATGCGTTAAGGAGCTACCTCGTGGTCCTCCTTTCGGGAGGTCCACAATGCTGCAGTGCAGGGGTGGGTCCAGAGACTTGTCTGGGGCCTACCACCGCGGCCGAGGAATGGTCCTGAGCTACCGGTCCTGTGTGACGAAGCTGGACAACCGAGGAGATCCCAGGGGAGGACCCGTCTTGGAGAGATCACGCGGCGTGCTGGTCTATAGAGGGGCCTGGTGACTCGGTTGGAGGACGTATCCAAAAGTAACTATACAGCATAGTGTTGCCGGCTTGGCTTAAAGGTTCAAGCACTGTGACTGACATTTCACTACAGAAAAATCTATACATCCTGTGGCAGAGGATCGTAAGGATTTTGTTCCCAAGCAAGTCTGTGGCAGAGACTTTGATTCGTGCTGCGTGCTGGCTGCTAGACCGGTGAGAGAGGCCTATCCAGACGAGCAAGGAGTGTGTCCCATGAGGGGAGCGCATTCCATATAGTATTTGAATTCTACCAGGACATTTGTCAAGAGAACCCTACCAGAGAATATTTGAGTTTTTTCTGCAAGTCTCCTTTCCGTCTCTTTCCTGCTATTTCCTAAGTCGTTTGTTTAATAAAGCGTTGAAAACGTACTCCAGTGTTGGTGCGTGTATCGTCCATCAATAAACTCAACGGAACCCTAGACCCGGTGCCGGTGAAACAGAGGGAAGCAGAGTGAAGGTAACAGACCCGCTTAAACCAGCAGCTCCACCGTGAGTTATTGCTACATGTGGGGACGTCGTCTGGGATTTGTTGACCGTCAATTATTGCAACCCAGTGGAATGTTTTACCGGGAGTTTACAGAGAGAGCTGGACTTTAAAAAAAAAAAAAAAAGAGAGAAATCTTTTCAGGAAGAGGAAAGGTTAAATTGCAGGACTTTGCTTCTGAGTGCATAGATGTTGGGCGCCAGAGAAAGGCCCGGGAGCTACATGACTGGAAGAACAAGTGGGAGGAGCTACCCTACTTGATACCACGTGGGACACGTGTATGTGTTTGGCGCCAGAAGAAAAGAGAGGCCTCGTGATCGTGCTGAGAAGATCAGAGGGTGGCCATGTCTTTTCCAGCGTTGCAATCGGTTGTGGGACCCAGAATGTTCCCTACGAGCACCGTGATGAATACTGTGCAATCTGGAAATCTGCTTACGGATACTGGAGTTCGATTGAAGCCGCAGGGGAGGTTTGTCCTGTATACCTCAGGAGATAATGAGGGACTGGGCATGATCTGCCATCGATGCGAAGGATTGGCCGTGCATCTTCATCCATTCAGCCGATGTCCACAGTGTGGAGAATACCTGTTTGTGGTGGAGAAAATTACCACGTCGCCCCTTGCTTATCGGATGGATTGGGTGACAGGTATCGCTACAGTGGAAGCTGCTATCGCTACAGAGAGAGAGCGACAGGCCGCCGCTTTGCCTGTTGTTACTGACAACGTTTCAGAAAGAGACACTGCTGCTGTCGTCTCATCAGGAGACATTGCTTTGGTTTCTGAGTCTACTACGCCTACTCCTATAGTGCCTGCTCAGAGGAAGGTGGGCTATGTAAAGGCTTCCCACGGCTGTGGTCGAGGCCTACCCCAGAGGTTACCTGAACCGGAGCTACCAGAGTCTACATCGGGGACGGGTAAGCCACTGTTGGGGAATGTGTTTGGGACTGTAAATAAATATTTGCCAGCAGAAGTATTGAGAGATTCAGAAATAGAATCCATGTCGGATCTTTCCGGTGATGATGACTTATTTGAGACTATGTCACAGGAGCTATTATGGTCTCAAGGTGAGGATGTTGCCTCCACAATGACTTTCCCTGAATGGACAGCTCTGAGTTCTGGGAAGACGTCACCCTGTGTGGAAACACACAATACTGTTGCTGGAACTTTGCCGAAAGCTACTAGTTCACTACAGACACCGGCTGGGTCTATGGTGAGCAAGTCACTGAATTCCTGTGTACCACCTGGTATGGGGAGAGACAGATCTTTGCCAAAGCTTGCTCGTTTACAAAGGATGTTAAACAAACGTGTGGCCGCAGAATATGGTTTGGAATTCCCCTATGTGCCCCAGGATATTATGCGGGAGATTGAAGCTAATCGGGAACTTTGGTACAGTGAAGCTGTTTGGGACTATTTGTCTGTACCTAAACTCTTTAGAAAGACTGGATGTTCTGTCCGGATGGATGAACGTTTCAATGGATGCTTTGTACACTGGAATTTCGGTCGGCACATCTATGCTGACAAAGTGGTAATCTGCAGACCGGGAAAGGATAATGTTTTATGCCCCGTACACACGGTCGGATTTTCCGACGGAAAATGTGTGATCGGACCTTGTTGTCGGAAATTCCAACCGTGTGTGGGCTCCATCACACATTTTCCATCGGATTTTCCGACACACAAAGTTTGAGAGCAGGATATAAAATTTTCCGACAACAAAATCCGTTATCGGAAATTCCGATCGTGTGTACACAAATCCGACGGACAAAGTGCCACGCATGTTCAGAATAAATAAAGAGATGAAAGCTATTGGCCACTGCCCCGTTTATAGTCCCGACGTACGTGTTTTACGTCACCGCATTCAGAACGATCGGATTTTCCGACAACTTTGTGTGACCGTGTGTATGCAAGACAAGTTTGAGCCAACATCCGTTGGAAAAAATCCTAGGATTTTGTTGTCGGAATGTCCGAACAAAGTCCGACCGTGTATACGGGGCATTATACTTTATTACCACTGTGGATAAAGAGGGAAAATCGTTGACTTTGCCAGATCCCCGGTTTTACTGGTAATTATGGACAATAGAACTTTGAAATTACCTAGCTAGATAGTGTCAGGGTAAAGAAATCTGCGTGGTCAAGATCTATGGATCCTGTTCTGTGTTTAAATCCAAGGACTTCTTTTTGCTAGCCGGATTTCTTTTATAGAAAAAAAAAGTTCTTATGCAGGGATGAACTCCTAAAGTATATATTTTTTCTAGTATAGATTGTGGGAAGAAAGTTTCATTTTTAATGAGGCTTTGCTCCTACTGTTGTAAAGGATATGTGTGTGTGTTTAACTATGTTTCCTTTTCAGGGATCATCGGATCATATATAGAGCTGGGAGGCTTTTCAGCTAGTTAGATAGTGAGGTTGTGTACAATCATACTGTGGTTTTGTTTGCGGCTGTGAACATAATGTTTTATAGATATAAGTCTTGTAATGTCTTTAAACTGTCCTTTCTCTCTCTCTGTCTGTCCAAAGTTATAAGAAACTCAAATGCTTACCCTTGGGCTTGAGAGTTACTGTTACTGTTTTTGGACAGACGTTGGGGACAACGTCTACTGTAGTGGGGGGAGTATGTAGCGCTGGTAGATTTGCAATCTACCGCATGTTAGGTAAATTTAGTCATTTGTGTGTTAGGAAGGTTAAGTTTGCCTCTGTGCCAGCTTGGCTGACGTTGTGTGTGTTTCCGTGCTGACCAGTGGGTGTCGCTGTTACCACTGGTCAGGGTTGGAAAGGCAACGTGTTGAAGCGTATGGATGCTCCTCTGTCCCGAAGACAAGCTCGGTGGAGGTGGTCCTCCGAGTTGCATTCTGGGCGAGGGTATTTATGGGACAGGCGCCATATTTTGGGGTTCGTTTTACAGCCACCTGCTGGCCCTCCTGGCCGACAGGTATGGGTTAAGGAGCTACCTCGTGGTCCTCCTTTCGGGAGGCCCACGATGCTGCGGTGCAGGGGTGGGTCCAGAGGCTTGTCTGGGGCTTACCACCGCAGCCGGGGAATGGTCCTGAGCTACCGGTCCTGTGTGACGAAGCTGGACAATCGAGGAGATCCCAGGGGAGGACCTATCTTGGTGAGATCACGCGGCGTGCTGGTCTATAGAGGGGCCTGGTGACTCGGTTGGAGGACATATCCGAAAGTTACTATACAGCATAGTGTTGCCGGCTTGGCTTAAAGGTTCAAGCACTGTGACTGACATTTCACTACAGAAAAATCTATACATCCTGTGGCTGAGGATTGTACGGACTTTGTTCCCAAGCAAGTCTGTGGCAGAGACTTTGATTCGTGCTGCGTGCTGGCTGCTAGACCGGTGAGAGAGGCCTATCCAGACGAGCAAGGAGTGTGTCCCACGAGGGGAGAGCATTCCATATAGTATTTGAATTCTACCAGGACATTTGTCAAGAGAACCCTACCAGAGAATATTTGAGTTTCTTCTGCAAGTTTCCTTTCCATCTCTTTCCTGCTATTTCCTAAGTCGTTTGTTTAATAAAGCATTGAAAACGTACTCCAGTGTTGGTGCGTGTATCGTCCATCAGTAAACTCAACGGAACCCTAGACCCGGTGCCGGTGAAACAGAGGGAAACAGAGTGAAGGTAACAGGCCCACTTAAACCAGCAGCTCCACCGTGAGTTATTGCTACAGATATACTAAAGATGGATTAAAAAAAAAGGAGAAAAGGAGAAAATACAATAAGATGAAGAAGTACTTTGGATACACTGTTTGTTTAGTAAGAAATTAGAATATACAATTCTACAAGTGATTTAAGCATTTTTGTATGTTTGTCTAAAAATTGAAAATCAATAAAGAAGAAATTGTAAACAAAATAGAGCTTTCCCTAAGTCTACAACACACTGGATGCAGGCTCTGGTTCTGATATGCAGACTTACCTCTCAAGAACATACAACTCCAAAAAAGCCCACTTAGACTGATTAAGCCATTCTGTTGACTATGTTGTGCTATTTTTGATATTTTTTTACAACAAAAGCAGCTCTGAACCCAAATCATCCATGTGCAATCTGCATATCTTTTGGGACTTTCCTTATGGCCAAAGTCCAAGCTTTTATGTCCATGTCAGCTCAGAAATTTCCCTAGTGGGGGCCTTGGACAGCTAAGTTAAGAGCCCATTTCCACTCCAAAGTTATTGAATTTTACCAGAATAATTTATTTTAGAGTGAAATTAATCTGTATGCTCTCATTGGCTTGTCAAGCATTTTCCTCACTATTAAACCTTCTTCCACGGCCTCTTCTAGTCTTGTTGCCAAGCATAAATAAGAACGCTAATCCGTCTGGGAAGCACAAGTGGCATTCTGAGGAACAGATAACATTAATTTATGAATTATAAGCAAGTAAAGCTTGTTTGCCTGGTTGTGGATTTCTACATAATTACAGACACTTATATTATTTACCTAAACAATTACAGCAGAAACAATGAACCTCAGTTGAGGAAACAAATTAATTATTTGGAGACGGTGACCTTCCCGGCACGTTCGGCATGTACATTGCTGAAATCCAGGGCAGCGAGCAGGAGCCAGATGGTGGAATGTGAGCTCCATACAATGTCTTTATGCTGTGATTGAGAGTGGCTTTATTGCCCATTATGTTCAATATAATGTTATCGGAATGATCTGAAATCGGGCTGTGACTGTAAGACACTCATCTCCTGCAAAGGAGAAGTTGCCAAAGTATTAATCATTTTAGTGGTTATGGGCCATTCATGCTTGTAAGATAACCATTGTTTCTACCTATGGGGAATCCATCAGTAATTGGGACTTAATTGTGAACATCCAAGGTGAAGGACTGTATTACAAATTACTGTTAAGTCTTAAACTGCCCCTGAGATTAAAAAAAAAAAAAAAAAATTCGCTTAGTAGCATAAGGATAAAATAATTCAGCAAGGATAAAAATCGTCAGTAAGCCTACATAAGAGCTGGAATTAAAATTAAGAGGAAACTAAAGTTTTTTACTAAGTGGATGAACACAGTTATGAAAACGCCTGAAAAACATTTTTTGATGTAGACTTCCTATCTTCCGGTTTTTATTTGTTTGCGGAGTCCTATGTCATTAAGTGTTTTTCATAAAGTATGTATTTTATCATTGCCAATAGCCAAAGTGGAAGTTATTAATTGTATTCATTGAACTGCTTAACCACTTGTTTACAGGGCACTAAAACCCCCCCTCCTGCCCAGACCAATTTTTAGCTTTTAGTGCTGTCACACTTTGAATGACAATTGCGCAGTCATGCTACACTGTACTTAAATTAAATTTTTATCATTTTTTTCACACAAATGGAGCTTTCTTTTGGTTGCATTTAATCACCACTTTTTTTTTTTTTTACTAAACAAATAAGAAAAGACAGAATTTTTTGAAAAAAAAAACATGTTTCATAGTTTGTTATAAAAAATATAAATATAATTTGCAAATGGGTAATTTTTCTCCTTCATTGATATTCGCTGATGAGGCTGCACTGATGGGCACTGATGGGCTGCACTGATGGGCACTGGTGGGCTGCACTGATAGGAACAGATAAGGCGACACTGATAGGCACTGCTAAGAAGGCACTGATGGGCACTGATAGGACAGCTCTATGGACACCCTCCCAGCAAAGTAGGATCTGTGCTGTAGCCGTCTTTTGGCTATAGCGCGGACAGGAAGAGGTTAAAAAAGATTCTACTTGTTTTCTTTATTTAGTGTATTTTTGGAAGGTGTTATGTTAGGTATGTTTAAATCATTTCATGTAGTGTTCTTTGTATTTGTGTTGTTGTGCTTTTTTTGTATTTCCTTATATATTCATTCTATTCTAGTTTATAATTATTATATTATAATGTATTATCATTTTTATTACAAATTACTGTTAAGTTTTAAGTTGCCCCTGAATTTAGTTTTTTGTTTTATCGCTCAGTAGCTTAAGGATAAAATATTCCAGTAAGGATAAAAATTGACAATAAGCCTACATAAGAGCTAGGATGAAAATTGGGTTCATCCTAGGGGCGCGCAACGCGGCGATCGCAGCCGAGCCGTGTTCCTAGGAACACGGTGCGACCCAGGTCTCTGTAAAGAGCTGATGATGCTGCTCTTTAACCATGTAAGTGACGGTGTCCAATCACATTTGGTCACATGTAAATGCGGAAGTGCCAATTAGTGGCATCTCCTTGCAGGGGAGACCAGGACAGGTAATCAGGGCACTGATCATCAGTGCCCTGATTACAGTAAAGCCCCAGCAGTGTCCATCAGTGACACTAATCAGTGCCCATCAGTGACGCCAATCAGTGCCCATTAGTGATGCTAGTCAGGGCTGCCTTTCAGTGCCCATCAGTATCTACTCATCAGTGCTGCCCATCAGTGCCGCCCATCAGTGCCCATCAGTGCTGCCTATTCATGCCGCCTATCAGTGCCCACCAGTGCTGCCTATCAATGCCCATCAGTGCCACCAATCAGTGCCTATTAGTGCCGCCTATCAGTGCTCATCAGTGCCACATATCAGTGCCACCTATTAGTGCTCATTAGTGCGGCATATTAGTGCCGCCTCATCAGTGCCGCCTAATCAGTGCCCATAAGTGCTGCCTCATCAGTGCCCTTCAGTGCAGCCTCATCAGCACACATCAGTGAAGGAAAAAAATTACTTATTTACAAAATGTACTGACAGAAACTAAGAAAAACCTAAGAAAATGATTAAAAATGTTATATGGTTACAGTGTAGCATGACCGCACATTCGTCATTTAAAGTGCGACAGCGTTGAAAGCTGAAAAATGGCCTGGGCAGGAAGGCGGTGAAAGTGCCCGGTATTGAAGTGGTTAAAGTCCCTACGAGTACAGAAATATACTTGCTGATCTACCAGAAATGCACTCTCGGCCCTGACCAGTTGTCTTTTGTTAGACACCTACCCATCTTCTCATCTGCAGATCATAGGGTGGAAGAGTTTTGTAGCCCAAAGGTTCCGGAGGACTGATTAGACTCTATTGGGCAACAGAGGAAATGTGCACAGGACACAAAACATTTTCTGACTAATTTTCTGACAAGATTGACATATATTTTAATATATATATATATATATATATATATATACATACAGTGGGGACGGGAAGTATTCAGACCCCCTCCTTAAATTTTTCACTCTTTGTTATATTGCAGCCATTTGCTAAAATCATTTTTTTTCCTCCTTAATGTACACACAGCACCCCATATTGACAGGAAAACACAGAATTGTTGACATTTTTGCAGAGTTATTAAAAAAGAAAAACTGAAATATCACATGGTCCTAAGTATTCAGACCCTTTGCTGTGACACTCATATTTAACTCAGGTGCTGTCCATTTCTTCTGATCATCCTTGAGATGGTTCTACACCTTCATTTGAGTCCAGCTGTGTTTGATTATACTGATTGGACTTGATTAGGAAAGCCACACACCTGTCTATATAAGACCTTACAGCTCATAGCGCATGTCAGAGCAAATGAGAATCATGAGGTTAAAGGAACTGCCTGGAGAGCTCAGAGACAGAATTGTGGCAAGGCACAGATCTGGCCAAGGTTAGAAAAAAATCTGCTTTTTCTTTTTTAATAAATCTGCAAAAATGTCAACAATTCTGTGCTTTTCTGTCAATATGGGGTGCTGTGTGTGCATTAATGAGGAAAAAATGAACTTAAATGATTTTAGCAAATGGCTGCAATATAACAAAGAGTGAAAAATTTAAGGGGATCTGAATACTTTCCGTCCCCACTATATATATATATATATATATATATATATATATATATATATATATATATATATATATATATATTGTACACATTTTAAGAGACTGCCTAAAACAAATTCAAATTATACCCAAACCAATGAGCCCTTGGACTTCATAGTTATTGGTGATTTTTTCTTTATGTGACCGTATTTGGTCATCTTATTAAGACATCTTTTATGTGAATCAAACGTGTTTACAGATATCTCCATTACATTTATTAGTCGTTTAATTTCCATTTTCTTTAATCGGTGAGACATTTGCAAAGGGTTTTGGTTTAGCCAGTGCATTAATCTGCTCCGTCGGCTGATTTCAGTTCCATTGCAAACATTTATTTCACTTTTTTACTACATCTATCACAGGTTTTGACAGTTCGCTTAAACATGCGTATGAATTAATGCCTGAAAGAATATCACTATGTACCGAATGCAGTCTTACTGAAAGTTTTGTAAGATTTAAGAACCTTCTAAACTGTGTGATTAACGGCGGCATTAATGGCAGTGGCTGTCAGGTGACAGAGTGATGTATTGTGGTATAAGAAATGCCCAAGGAAATTGTACTAACGCGCAAAACAAAATCTCCGTACTATATTATTTACCTTAAAGATGACTGCATGCTGTCGAAGAAGCTACAGTTCATATTAAATCTACTGGAGAGGCAAATCAACCTATCACAGATCAGTAAGCTGAAACCTAAAAATTAAAATAAACCACAGAAAAGTGAAGGCACCTCGAGTGTAGCAGCCTTTCAATCCCTCCTGTCACAGCATTTTGACAGGCACGTGACTCCTAGACATGTGCGGTTCGCTTCGTTACGAATTATTATTCGGACAAATTTTTCGTTAATTGGGAGATTCGGATATATCCGAATACCCGAATTGCAAAATAAACAAATTTTATCGAAAGCTCCGAATAACGAAATTTTGGAAATTCGGACTGAAATTTGAATCAAATTTTACATTGAATTCCAGTCGAATTCTAACTGTACACATATTGCTGAAATCAAAGGCTGTGTGTGTCATTAGAGTACCATTTCGAAATAATGCTGTTTTAGTTAAGCCAAAGGTGATTTAACCACTTCAGCCCCGGAAGGATTTGCCCCCTTTCTGACCAGGCCATTTTTTGCGATACGATACGTCGCTTTAACTGACAGTTGCGCAGTCGTGCAACGTTGTACCCAAATTAAATTTGTGTCCTTTTCTCCGCACAATTTCTTTTGGTTGTATTTGATCACCTCTGCGTTTTTTATTTTTTGTGCTATAAACAAAAAAGTGTGTCAATTTTGAGAAAAACACAATATTTAGTATTTTTTGCTATAATAAATATCCCCCCCCCCCCCCCCCCAACAAAAAAAATAAAAAAAACGAATTTCTTCATCAGTTTAGGCCAATATATATTCTTCTACATATTTTTGGTTAAAAAAAATCGCAATAAGCCTATTTTGATTGGTTTGCACAAAAGTTATAGCGTCTACAAAATAGGGGATAGCTTTATGTCATTTTTATTATTATTATTTTTTTACTAGTAATGGCAGCAATCTGAGATTTTTATCAGGACTGCGACATTGCGGCGGACAGATTGGACACTTTTGACACTATTTTGGGGGCACTGACAATTATACAGCTATCAGAGCTAAAAATAGCCACTGATTACTATATAAATGTCACTGGCAGGGAAGGGGTTAACACTAGGGGGCAATCAAGGGGTTAACTGTGTTCCCTAGGTGTGTTTCTAACTGTGGGGGTATGTGACTGACTGGGGGAGGAGACCAATCGGTGTTCCTACTTAGTAGGAACACATGATCTGTCTCCACTCCCCTGAGAGAACCGGGATGTGTGTGTGTTTACACACACACATCCCTGTTCTCGTTCTGTCATGAGCGATCGCGGGTGCCCGGCGGACATCGCACTCACCGGGCATGCGCATCCGCTCCGGGGACACAGGGTGGGTGCACGCGCGCCTGCTATGGCGTCTAAAAGGAGCGACGTATAGCTACGGCGATTTGCTCAGCCGTGCCAACCTGCTGCATTATAACTGTGCCGGCTGGTCTGCTAGCAGTTAAAGAGTCATTGCAATCATTTGATGAAGATTTTTCTTTTGTTTGTTCACGTTTTCACATTTAAATCGAGAACAATTTTTTTTTTAAGTTTTCGATTCAAAATTTATCATTTCAAACGTTACGAATCTAAAAAAAAATCTGTAAATTCGAAGGAAATTTGAAAAATTCCAAATACGAATTCCAAATATGAATCCCGAAAACGAATTGAACGAATCAACCAAATTTAACAAAATAAAATAACTATATTAACGAATCAAAACAAAACTATTTTTTTTGTCATGCACATATTTAGTTTCTCTATTCATTCCCGCCTTCTTATTGACCAGTGAAACCAAAAGGGGTTCAAGAGACTTTTTAAAATGTAGCTCCACTCTGGTTGCACAAAAACAATCCCCTCCTGGTGATCAATGTACATTGTTAAGAGTCAAAATAACAGCGTCACAGACTATATGAAAGCAAAGGGGGCCACACTAGACCACTACAATGAGCAGCAATGGTCACAGCCCACATTCTAAGTTATGCTTAGTTATGCTACCACACTCCCAATAATTCATAAATGTTTATTATTATTATATTGTGCCTTACCAACCTTATATAAAGTGCTAGTGCAAGAAATACAAAAACTTTTTTTTAATTTACAAAACATATGTTTATAACATGCTATGAAACATAAAGTGTTATACACAGACCCAAGGCTACAGTAACATTACATTTAGGATATACTGTATGAAAAGGTAACCGCAAGGATGCTACACTTTTCCATACTTCAAATGATCCTGTCATCCATTCTGTAACTAATAGTTCTGCATAAGAGCAGTCACCCTAGGATACCTTATCCAGGAAAATCTCTTAGCAACCATAATATTTGTTTTATGTGAGGTGGACATGGCATAATCCCCATTCCAAGCCCATACCAGGTTGCACAGCTTGCCTTTATTGGCCTTAAAATAAATACTAATTGCCAGATGTGTTGATTATCTTGCTTTTGTCCTTTATGAGTCACAGACCAAGTAGAGAAACAATGGACTCAGGCCACCTGATCTTCATACCCGTTCCAAGCCAGTGACCCAGAAAGTGTAGAAGCCAGTGGATCAGCATCACAACCAAGCAACTAGTGTCACATCACTACCGTGTCTCTTATTGACTGGTGTTGACCAGTTTATGTTAGCCCAATTAGTGAAAGTTGAATTCTGATTTGTTACATTGTTTTCAGGTAGGGTTAAGTTGGGTTCGGATCTGAACTCAGTCTAAACCCATATTGCCCCAACCCACAGGAATCTGTAACATAACCAGATTCCTGCCAGCTTAATAAGCCTCAAGAAGGAGATCCGCCATCCCACAGATGCAAATAACAAAGGGTCAGGGATGCATGTGACATCCCTGACCTAACTTGGCCACATACTAGAATAATGCCATTGTCCCATAATGGCTATGTGGCCATATTAGGTCAATGATGGCACAAGCTCCCAACCTCTTTGTATATTTGTTTTTTACGGGGAATTTCCTACCCACAGCTCATTTGCCCAGCAATATACTTCCAGTATCAGATCAAACCCAGTTTGGACATTTCTAAGAGGTTTGACTTTGGGATAGGCATTATCATTGAGAGATTTCCCCTCTAATCCTGTTCCTCTCTAATTTTGGATTTGCCCTTTTGTTCCTGTAACATTGGTTTTCAGTACAAATGGAGACATAATCTCCCAAGTGGCGGGACACAGACAGCAAAAAAAACCTGGAACCATAGCCCACTCTATCTATCTATCTATCTATCTATCTATCTATCTATCTATCTATCTATCTATCTATCTATCTATCTATCTATCTATCTATCTATCTATCTATCTATCTATCTATCTCTCTCTCTAATATATATATTATTATATTATATTATAATATATATATATATATATATATATATATATATATATATATATATTTTTTTTTTTTTTTTTTTAGGTATATTTTAAGATTTTAATTTGCAATGCTGCTATCAGAGAGTATCACAGTGCTCTAAACAAATACCTGCATCAGACCCTCACCCTACTTGTAATGTATACCATTACCATTACTGGCAGACAAATTTACCTCCACATTTCCCCTTCGGCTTGATTTAGGGTTGTTGAATAGCAACTGGTACAAAGTGAAGGGAGAGCAAGTCAGCAATATGGTGGGACTAAAGGAATAAAGTCTAATACTACCTATTTAAAGTTTAAAGCGGAGTTCCACCCAAAAATGGAACTTTCGCTGATCTGATCCCCCCCCCCCCCCCGTGTCACATTTGGCACCTTTCAGGGGGAAGGAGGGAGCAGATACCTGTATAATCCAGGTATTTGCTCCCACTTCCGGGCATAGATACCCGCAGTATCCGCGGATATCTACTCCATGTCCGGCCCTTCCTCCGTCCCCCCCCCCGCTGTCTTCTGGGAGACACACAGGTCGCAGAAGACAGCAGGGTCCAGTGAGATCGCGCAGCGTGACTCATGCATGCGCAGTATGGAACCAGACTGTGAAGACGCAAGGGTTCACTTCCTGATTCCCTTACTGAAGATGGTGACGACTCCACCTGAGAGCCGAGGGACAGATCGGCTTCAGGTGCCGACATCGCGGGACAGGTAAGTGTCCATATTTTAAAAGTCAGCAGCTGCAGTATTTGTAGATGCTGAGTTTTAAAAAAAAAAAATTTGGCGGAACTCCGCTTTAAGGCCTCTTTCACACCAGCATCTGGTAGGGCAATAAAAACAGGCAGTTGATCCACATTTTACTGCCTTCTGACCTTCTATTTAAACTGTGCAATGGCGGCCAGATTGTATAATACAAGTTGCAAAAACAGCATGTTGGTTTTGTCAGGCAGTACCTTCAAATGTGAACTATTCAAAAGCTTGGCTCACTGTCGCGGTGCAGTATTTCAGTAGAAAATCCCCGTTCAACTGGAAAAAGAAACCGCTATTCAGGTGGCAGGAGCATTGTCTCCTTAATACCTCGCAGACGTTGCTCTACTCCCTTAAACTACGATTCCCCAGAGATCACTTTTCAGAGGTGTGGTAGAGAGTGCCGCACATGTGAATGAGGCCTTATGGTAGAACCCTTATCCCACCAATGGGCATTTACATAAGACACATGAGGTTACAGCAGAATTATAATAAATTATTGTCTGCTTGCTAGATTATTTATTACGTGCTGTGTATCGGGCGACTATGAGATTTATTGCCTACACAGCGAACTTTGCGGACATTAAGCTGAATGCTGTTAGTAATAATTCATCCAACTTACAATTTATTCTGCAACCTGTTTATTGTTATACAGATGACTTCAGTGACATGTACTTCATCTGCAAGCTCTTTTTGCTGTTATAAATCTGTCTTTACAAAACTGCACCAAACATACTGCTTACTCCTCGCACATGTGCCCTAACCAAGTATGTTATAAAAGGTAAATACTCAGATTAAAAAATATAATCTTAGCTGGGATAGTACATGTAACATTTTAAAAGAGGGGTTGAATTGTGCCCAGGAAAGGTAATCAGAGGGCAAAGGACTAGAACCCAGTATTACCAATAGTCTACATGCAGATGATCTTTTCCCATTATCAACTTGACCTGAATTATGTCTGTGTGTAGACAAGGCCAACTTTGAACAGGTATTATGTCAAAACTAAACATTGTAGGTATATTGATGTATTGATTTATGCTGGGTTCATATGTCATCTGAATATTGAGGAGATCTGTTACACAGATCACCTTACACATTGATTTCTTTGTTCATGTATTAATCATAATCATCTGAATTTTGATTATGAATTATTGCTGTATATGATTGTTAGTTTTCATATGGATTTTAAACACATGTATATTTTATACATTTTTTAAAATTATATATATATATATATATATATATATATATATATATATATACACACACACTATATTACCAAAAGTATTGGGACAACTGCCTTTACACACACATGAACTTTAATGGCATCCCAGTCTTATGCCCCGTACACACGGTCGGATTTTCCGACGGAAAATGTGTGATAGGACCTTGTTGTCAGAAATTCCGACCGTGTATGGGCTCCATCACACATTTTCCATCGGAATTTCCGACACACAAAGTTTGAGAGCAGGCTATAAAATTTTCCGACAACAAAATCCGTTGTCGGAAATTCCGATCGTGTGTACACAAATCCGACGCACAAAGTCCCACGCATGCTCAGATTAAATTAAGAGAGGAAAGCTATTGGCTACTGCCCCGTTTATAGTCCCGACGTACGTGTTTTACGTCACCGCGTTCAGAACGATCGGATTTTCCGACAACTTTGTGCAACCGTGTGTATGCAAGACAAGTTTGAGCCAACATCCGTCAGAAAAAATCCTAGGATTTTGATGTTGGAATGTCTGATCAATGTCCGACCGTGTGTACGGGGCATTAGTCCGTAGGGTTCAATATATAAAGTTGGCCCACCCTTTGCAGCTATAACAGCTTCAACTCTTCTGGATTTTTTCCATTGCCACTATGCTTTATTTTGATATGCAGTATTTCCACCATTACATCTAAGACTCAGGTCTGTCAGTATTCATTCAATGATGTATTTATAAATGATTGCCACTATTTATTTCTATTATTATTTCAGTCTTATCTTTATCATCATTATTATGTTGTTTGATTAGCCCATGGAAGTTTTGAGAGTATTGTGGTTGACAATGGGCTGTCAATCATTCAGTTTAAAATAGAAATTGAATGCAAAACATTTTTGTATAGCTATAAAAAAAAAAAAAAACATTATAAATACCTTTTTTCCCTTTTTTATAAGTGATCAAGAGCTGGGGGAGGAGAAGCAGCAGTACACTGAACTTCCCAGTGAATGGCTGTGCAGCAGGGACGTGTCAGCTAGAGAACTGACCACGGTGTTCGCCTGCTTAGTGTGGTCAGATTTTTTTAAGAGGAAAGCAGAGGGACTGGCAAGAACACCAGGGAGTTCACATATAGAAAAAAAATACAAAGTGAGAACAGGATAATTTCTCATACAAGTACATGGTTCAGCAGACACATATCAGGAATATGAAGTGTAATGCCCTGTACACACGGTCGGACATTGATCGGACATTCCGACAACAAAATACACACGGTCGCACAAAGTCCGAAAATCCGAACGTACTGAACGCGGTGACGTAAAACACGTACGTTGGGACTATAAACAGGGCAGTAGCCAATAGCTTTCGTCTCTTAATTTATTCTGAGCATGCGTGGCACTTTGTGCGTCGAAATTGTCCACACACGGTCGGAATTTACGTGAACGGATTTTGTTGTCGGAAAATGTTATAGCCTGCTCTCAAACTTTGTGCGTCGGAAATTCCGATGGAAAAAGTCTGATGGAGCCCACACACGGTCGGAATTTCCGACAACAAGCTCCGATCGCACATATTCCGTCGGAAAGTCCGACCGTGTGTACAGGGCATTAGGGTAACAAATGCTTTAACTGGTTGCGCCATGTCTCCTCCCCTAATTTTGGTGAGTGTCAGGTGTGATATACAGTGTTTTCCATCTAGTATGGGGTCTATATATTCATGTAGCTTAGTGTGCCTCTGTTTGCTCTGATGAAAAGGGTTCTGCCCTGAAAACAGGCTGGCCTGGGTCCATGCCTATGGGCATTGTTTATAATGCCCAAAAGAGAGCGAGGTTCCCAATAAAATGGAAAGTAGAAAGTAGATCATCTGTGAAAATGCTTAATTTATAAAAGCTATTGCCCACCTGAACTCCATGAACAGAGGGATTAGATCGTAGAGCCACAGCCAGATATTTCATAGCCAGGATGTATAAGTATGGTGATAGTAGCAGGCTGCCCTAGCTTGTCCCATTCTAAATGTTGATGGGACATGACAATATTTCGTTAACGCTTATCCTTGCTGATGGAGCAGTATATTTTTTTTTTATATATTCTACCGGGAGACCTACTTGTTTCAGGGATGCTACCATAAACCTCCAGTCTAAGCGATCAAAAGCCTTCTCTGCATTTAATGAAAGAAGAGTGGTTTCTTAGTTTTCCACGCATATTGTATCAGGAAGTTTGTCTTTAAGATATTTTCTCGGAGGGCACATGTGCGGGAGCTCCAAGATGGCTGCTTAAGCCCAGAGCTCCGCATCACCCCGGATCCACGGCGCACACAGCCCGGAACACAGCCACCTAGGACAGGCACCAATGAGCCACCCCAGCCCCTGAGACCCCCAAGCACACCCCTGGATGTCCAGACTGGCCGCCAGACATGATCTCGGGCCGCAGTTCGACACGTCAGTGTGGGGCGGGTGTACCAAGATGGCTGCCACCACCGCAGCAGCTCAGCCACACACGGCCTACACAGAGGGATCCCAGGATCAGAGGCATGTCCTAGCCCCAGCAACCCTCACCCACTCCCAGGTGACCCACAGCAGCCCACAGCTCCCCCTGGCTCCCTCTCCAGCCTCCACAGAGTCCCTGCTGGGCCGCGCCATGGAGGATTACTCCCCATTCTGGCAGCGCTCCCACTCTTGACTCCTTTCTAGGATCCCCCTCAGAGACTGCAGACATGATAAAAGACAAGAGATAGTCAGAGGCTGCGGACATGATACAGGAGGTGGACAGAGGCTGCATACATACTACATGAGGTGGACAGAGGTTGCAGACATACTACAGGAGGTGGACAGAGGCTACGGACATACTACAGGAGGTGGACATAGGCTGCGGACATACTACAGGAGGTGGACAGAGGCTGCGAACATACTACATGAGGTGGACAGAGGTTGCAGACATACTACAGGAGGTGGACAGAGGCTACGGACATACTACAGGAGGTGGACAGAGGCTGCTGACATACTACAGGAGGTGGACAGAGGCTGCGGACATACTACAGGAGGTGGACAGAGGCTGCAAACATGATAGTGTCCTCTGTCCACTATCATATTACTTCTCCACATCATCAGTCTGCGGTGTCCTCCTCCTGTGCCCCTTTCACCTCTTCACAGGTCAGGACAGCACTCCTGTGGAGAGGTGAAAGAGGCACAGGAGGAGGACACAGCACACTGATGATGTGGAGAAGTAATATGATGGTGGACAGAACACATCAGTCTCTGTCCCCTGCATGCTATGGCTTCACCCTCCTGGCTCCCAGTAATGTCCTCCTCTCACTCTGCCCCTTTTTTGCTATGATATCCCCCACATTTTCACTCTCCTCCTCCTCACCCCTGCTCGGCTCCTCGGCCTATGGCAAGTGCACTGCACGAGCCACCGGCCGCCGTGGTCTCGATCGTCTATTCAAAAATAGCATCCAGTGATGCCATTATGTTACTGCGCATGCGTCGCCCAGCCAAGCTTTCCCGAGCCCAACTGGCTTCAGGAACGGCGCATGCGCAGTTGCATGGTTGGCTCAAGGCCATCTTTTTTACGGGCACCGATGCCCGTAATGGACTTTAACGGGCAGCCCGAAAAAGGGGTTAAATTTATGGGATGCCTGTAAATCTACGGGCGGTTGGCAACACTGCCAGGGGCTAGACAGGTCTAAACCCCCCACGGCCCAGCTGACACGCCTCACTTCGGTACATGACTTATGCTGTTCATTTTGTGTGCTTTTATTCAATTTTATTTTTATTCTGATTCTGATACATATATATATTGTCTGTATTAATGCTTATTTACTGATATATATGCTTCTCTAATAGACACCTGGTTCTGTAATTTTAAAAAATCCCTGAAGAAGGTCATCAAGCCGGAAACGTCGGGTTCATCAAAAAAGCCTACATGTGTCTGTATATTTACCGTAATCCATACAAATGTTAATGTACACTTTTGTCCTTTACGACTTAAGTCTTTTTACTGAATAGACCATTTTTGTAATATAACTTTTTAATATGATACATTTATTGTTTCTGGTCACTCTTAAAGTCCCCCCCATTAAGGGGGTCTTGTGTTTTTCCAAGAAAAAAGAATCAAGATGTTTTGCTGAACTTTGAGAAACAAAGGCAGTCTGGAGGATCCTTGCAGAAGACTCCATCAACAGGATAAACCAAGTTAAGTAACCGTTTAGTTTACGCCTATCACATACATTGTACATGATTATTTGCTAGGAAGGATAGGTAGCTTGTGCATGTTATAGGCATATTTTGTAATACTCTGTACATTGTGAAATGTTTTGCTGAAATTGTAATTAGTTTGTATGTGCAGCATTTTGTTTAGTAAAGCATTAATACACTACAGAGGTTTTTGTGCTTCCTTGGTTTACCACAAAGACAAAGCAAAACAGGAATCCAAACAATCTTGATCTCCCTAGAATGAACCTTTTTGAAATCAAACGATTCATCAAATCAACTCCTATTGTATTCAAACAGGCAGCGCAAAGGCCAAAACTGAGGGGCAGTAAGCCAAAGCAATCAAAAAATATTCACCTCACTGTGTAATGAATTCTGATTGGTGCTGTGGATTACTTGACTTTTATTTCATAAGCCTGTATGTATCAGTTATACGCTTGATGCTACACTACAAAAAATATTGCAAAGGATATAATAAACACTAATACCAAAATGCATTGGATGTTTTCCGATACTTGTGATATTACTTAATCAAAAAAAATGCTAACAAAAAACATATTATATATTTTTTTCTTTAACAAGGGTAATAGGCTGCTTATCATGCCCCTATTATTATAGACAAACTGTGTTCTAGTACTTTAAAGCCAGGATTCTCTTCTGTACGGTGACAGTGGAGTGTCAGCCATTTGTAATCACCATCCACTTGTCTGTTGATTGCCGAGACATTAGCTCCATACTCTGCTCTTCCTTTCCATTTACTGCTATCTTCTAGATTTGATCACAGGCAGATAGAAAGTCACTAGGGATGGGCAATTCTCAGCATACTAATTACCAGTGCTCCAAGCTCCTGAACAGTTACGCTTTGCAGTCTTCCATTACCAAAACAGTAATTATCTGTGTAATTATTATTGGGCCAAAAATACTTATGGTTGTGTGATCTGCAGCCCCAGCAGCATACCTGCCCAGATCCGAATAGGGAGGAAGCATTTCTGGAAAACTTTTTTGCATCGGTATAGTGTAAGAAAAATGTAAATTGAAGCTCCATATCAATTCTAAAGGGTCCAGATACAATTTTATTCTACTAAAGGTCAGGGGGACAATCAAAAGAGAAGACAATGCATTTTGGTTGGGGGGGTCATCCCCTTAACCAGAGCATGAGATTAAAAACAATGTGGATAGATTAGAAGTTAACTGAAACTTTAATAGTGTTTCTTCCAGTGTCATTACAAGCACCATTCTTTTCAGCAGATGGTTTGGCTGTCAATTTTAATTCAATTCAATTTACATTTACATCACAAACCAAGGAGCCATAGAGATCCCTTAGGGTGTAGAAGCTACCTGCTCAGGAACCAGATCACTTACATCAACATTAATACCTTAGGATAAGATAGCAAGTCAATAAGATAATCTTATGGGTCCAGCAATATTTTCCCACTTTCCCTAACTGGGTTTGCATAGGGGCTGGCCATTCAAATCTGACCCCACACCCCCTCACATGGTGTTAGTGTACAGCATAATTAAATTGGCATTTTCCACACAGCCAAAAAGTCTTTTGACCCTGTCCAGGATTATGATTATATTATTATACAGGTTTTACATAGCGCAAACAGTTTGCGCAGCGCTTAACAAAATAAAGGCAGACATTACAGTTACATTACAATTTGGTACAAGAGGAATCAGAGGGCCCTGCTCTTTAGAGCTTACAGTCTAAAAAGGAAGGGTCAATTGATACAAAAGGTAATAGCTGTGGGGGATGAGCTTATGGAGGAAGTAGAACAGTGTTAGCTGGAAGCAGGATAGGCTTCTTTAAAGAGAAGGGTTTTCAGGAATCGTGTAAAGATGGATAGATTGGGGGACAGTCAGACAGATTGGGGTAGAGAGTTCCAAAGGATGGGAGATGCTCTGGAGAAATCCTGGAGGCGAGCATGGCAGGAGGTGACAAGGGAGCTAGAGAGTAGGAGGTCTTGAGAGGAACGAAGAGAGAGGCTTGGTTGGTATTTTGGGGCTAGGTTAGTGATGTAGCTGGGGGCAGAGTTATGCATAGCTTTGTAAATTATTGTTAGTACTTTGAATTTTATTTGTTGGGTGAGTGGAAGCCAGTGGAGGGATTGGCAGAGAGGGGTGGAGGACACTGGATGGTTGGTGAAGGTAGATGAGTCTTGCAGCAGCATTCATTATGGACTGAAGGGGGATAGTCTATGTAAAGGTAATCCAATGAGGAGGGAGTTGCAGTAGTCAAGGCGAGAGATAACCAGGGAGTGAATTAGAAGATTGGTGGTGTCATTAGTTAAAAAGCGGCGTATTCTGGAAATGTTGCGGAGGCTAAGGCGGCATGATTTGCATAGGGATTGTATGTCGGCCTGAAAGGACAGTTCAGAGTCTAAGGTTACCCCTAGCACCCTGGCACGTGGGGACGGACTGATAGATGTGCCATTGATCTTGACAGAGAAGTCAGGAAAAGGTGCATGTGGGGGAGGAAATATTAAGAGCTCAGTTTTAGATTCAGTTTGAGGAAGTGGTTTGACATCCAGGTTGATATGTCTGTTAGTAAATCAGTGATGCGTGAGGAGATTGATGGGGTGAGCTGAGGGGCAGAGAGATATATTTGGGTGTCATCAGCATATAAATGGTAGTGGAAGCCATGGGAGGCTATCAGCTGACCCAGGGAGGATGTGTAGATCAAGAATAGTAGAGGTCCAACAACAGAAACTTGGGGGACCTCAACGGTAAGAGGAGTTGGAGAAGAGGAAGTGGAGTTGTTAGTGACATTGAAGGTGCGATGAGATAGGTAAGATTCGAACCAATGGAGAGTGCAGCCATGGAGACCAAGCAAATTCAGTTTTTTGAGGAGGAGGGGGTGGTCAACTGTATTAAAGGCAGCGGAAAGGTCCAAGAGTGGTTTTGGCTGTTAGTAAGTCGTTTGTGAGTTTTAGGAGGGCGGTTTCTGTGGAGTGCTTTGGGCGAAATCCAGACTGAAGGGGATCAAGAAGGTTATTCTCAATGAGGTGGTCGCTCAGTCAGTTGTAGACTAAACGTTCAAGGAGTTTGGAGGCAAAAGCGAGTAAAGAGATGGGTCTAATGCCGCGTACACACGGTCGGACTTTACGGCGGACTTTGCCCGGCGGATTTTTCGACGTACTTTCCGACGGACTTTGTGAATGAACGGACTTGCCTACACACAATCCACCAAAGTCCGTCGAATTCGTACGTGATGACGTACGACCGGACTAAAACAAGGAAGTTCATAGCCAGTAGCCAATAGCTGCCCTAGCGTGCCTTTTTGTCCGTCGAACTAGCATACAGACGAGCGGACTTTTCGACCGGACTCGATTTCAACGGATAAATTTTAAACAAGTTTAAAATCTAAGTCCGTCCAACTTTTGAGAAAACAAAGTCCGCTGGAGCCCACACACATCGAATTGTCCGACGAAATCCAGTCCGCCGGGCAAAGTCCGCCGTAAAGTCCGCTCGTGTGTACGCGGCATTAGGTTGTTAAGATTGGTGGGGTCTAGTGAGGCCTTTTTTGGTATGGGAGTGACTAGCGCATGTTTTAGAGGGTTGGGGAAGATGCCAGTAGAGAGTGAGAGGTTGAAGATATGAGTTAAAGAGTGTAGGATAGAGTCAAATGGTGGCTGAAGTATTTGAGAAGGAAGAGGGTCCAGAGGGCAGGAAGTTAGGTGGTCTTTAGAAAAAAGTTTAGTCTATAGTAGCTGGGTTAAAAGAGGGAAGTATTGATTGTGCAGGAGGACAAGGAGTGTAAAGTGAGGGAGATATCTGTAGAGCGGATATCTCGAAACAAATTGTCTCAATCTTATTTTTGAAGTGATTAGCAATCTCCTGGGCAGTGAGTAAGTTAGTGGGTGGAGGTAATGGAGGAAGAAGTAGAGTGGTAAAGGTAGAAAAGAGTTGACAGGGACTGCGTGAGAGGGTGTTGATGAGAGTGATAAAGTAGGTCTGTTTGGCAGTGTGGAGGCAGGAATGGTATTTTTGGAGGGCAGATTTATATTGGCAGAAATCGTGCTGTGACTTAGTCTTATACCACAGACGCTCAAAAGTGCGGCTACATTTTTTGAGGCTTCTGGTGTTGTCTGTCTGCCAGGGTTGTAGCGGTCGGGGGTGGATTCTGTGTATAGTGAGGGGGGAGAAGGTATCCAGGGTGGATGACAGTGAACTGTTGTACACAGAAATGGCCAAGTTGGAGCAGGACAAGGATGAGATTTTGTCGTAGAGACAATCTGTAGGGGGAGGGGTTGGGAGGGCACACACTGGGGGGTGTCAGGAGGGCACACACCGAGGGGAGTTAGGAGGACACACCAGGGGAGGATCTTGAGGGAACATAATGGGGGTCAGGAGGGCACACACCAGGGAGGATCAGGAGGGAACATAATGGGGGTCAGGAGGGCACACACCAGGGGAGGGTCAGGAGGGCACACATCAGGGGGAGTCAGGAGGGCACACATTGGGGGGGGTCAGGAGGGCATACACTGGGAGGAGTCAGGAGGGCACACACCGGGGGGCAGTCACGATGCTTTAATGAGTTACTGTGCTACATAAAAAGGAAATGCAACCCCATTTGTCAGCTAACAGCACCTCTATGCTAAGCTGCAGTAACTCAACAGACTTAGCATAGAGGTGCCTGTAAACAAATCCACGATGTACTGCTAGCTGAGCTTACCTCCAGGAACATTCACTCGGCTCCCTCTGCTCAGCTGTACACACCTCCCTCTTCCAGGCGGGCATGATCTCGAGGGTCAGGCACATCCCCATCCTGTCCACTCAAGCAGCAGAAGCCAGGAGGCTCCCGCCCACTCAAGCAGCAGCCTGCAGGAAAGAGGCTGGAAAACTGCTGGGTTGGTACAGGGGGGAGGAGAGTCCCGTCCCGATGTGTCTGGGCAGTAATTCATGCTGAGAATGGCTGTGAATTGTCCCAACCACGACTCTGATTTCCCAGGGTGCGCTCAGCCTCCGGAGCCAGTAATATTTTCTCGGGGGGAGCAATTGCCCCGTTGCCCCCCTCCACTGGATGCGCTCCTGCTTACAGTATATTCATTATATCAGGTTCATTTGTTATACGGTATGCATGTTTTGGTTTGGCTTGCCCTTTCTCCTCCGGGAGGCTCTGTGGTTGTGTTTGGATGCCGGAGATTAGGCAGAAGGATGTTGGATGTTGAGAAGCAAAAGTGCAGAGGTGGAAAAGATGAAAATGGAGAAGAGGGGTAAGGAGGGTGGGGACTTTACTTCCTGCCAGGAGACTCAGGATTCAATGTTTCAGCTTATGCTCAATTTGTAACAAAATCAATAATATGTTTTTTTTAAACCAGCCACCATAGTGTAATCCTCGTTGGCGTAAAAAGGTACAATCAAGAGTTCCCTTTAGACCTTTATTTGTGCAAGTCAAATATATAGTCTCTGCACCACTTTACATTTCATTTTCTCTGGTTACAATATTTAAAACTCCTGTGCTTGTCACTACATCTACAATATGTGCCAGAAAATATGACCTTGTTGGCTTCCTCATTTAATTAACAACTGGCCAATAACACAACCCACTAATCAGCTGTTTTGATGCTGATCTGGCATATACCTCTGTGTTAGAGAGTTGCCAGGCAGTTAAAGACCAGTACTTTAGCGACTTGTGCCAGTTTCATTTTCCAGCAGTGTAGTAGGAGAATCTGGCACCAGAGGAAGAGGACATAAAAAAAAAAAAAGAACATAATTTTATAATTACAGCTCCATCAGCAGCAAGAAAAGTACTTACTAATACACTCCTAATTTCATTCAACTGTTAAAGCAAGTAAATCATTCATTGGAGTTTCCAGATTGCCAGAATTTGCAAGTTGTATGTTATTACTTAAGGCCAATCGATGTCATATTTAGCTTATAATGTAATGTCTACAAATGATAGATAGATATTAGTGTGTCCAACGCTTGCACTGCCAAGTTCTAACATGGTAAAACAGCTATGTTTAAGCTGTATATATAGGTATATCTATATTTTAAGCACTAAAGACACAACGTTTTTTTCAACTTACCTTGAACTTTTCCTTTCAACTACTATACTGAAGAGCAACATAATCAATAAGCATTTACAAAGTATTTAACAAACTTTGAACAGCTTTCTCATAGCCCTTAAGCCTCATACACATCTAGAGACAACAATGTCCTCTTGTGTATAATCCTTGGTGCTTTCCTGAGATTGAGGCTCCATCAGTGGTGGCCGCTCATGTAGGGCACAGGGGCGCCGCCCCCCTATCCGTGCATCCGCCCCCTAATCTACATGCGGGGTGCCGGATGCATGGATTTCAATTGAGTTTTTTTTGGAAGCATATGATAGAGCCTGAGGCTCTAATTGGCTTAAAAAAAGGGTGGGCTCGGGGAAACAAAGCACTGTGCCCTGAGCCCACCCAGTTGTGTGACACTAGTGAATTAATATCGCTAATGTCTTCCTGTTTTTTCTCCTGGCCAATCTCAGCCAATCAGCAGGTCCTGAGTAGGGATGAGCCGAACACCCCCCGGTTCGGTTCGCACCAGAACCCGTGAACGGACCGAAAGTTCGCACGAACGTTAGAACCCCATTGACGTCTATGGGACTCGAACGTTCGAAATCAAAAGTGCTCATTTTAAAGGCTAATTTGCATGGTATTGTCCTAAAAAGGGTTTGGGGACCCGGGTCCTACCCCAGGGGACATGTATCAATGCAAAAAAAACTTTTAAAAACGGCCGTTTTTTCGGGAGTATTGATTTTAATGATGCTTAAAGTAAAAAAAAAAAAGTGAAATATTCCTTTAAATATCGTACCTGGGGGGTGTCTATAGTATGCCTGTAAAGTGACGCGTGTTTCCCGTGTTTAGAACAGTCCCTGCACAAAATGACATTTTTAAAGGAAAAAATCTCATTTAAAACTGCTTGCGGGTTTAATGTAATGTCGGGTCCTGGCAATATGGATGAAAATCAGTGAGACAAACGGCATGGGTACCCCCCAGTCCATTACCAGGCCCTTTGGGTCTTGTATGGATATTAAGGGGAACCCCGCACCCAAATTCAAATAAGGAAAGGTGTGGGGCCCCCAGGCCCTATATACTCTGAACAGCAGTATACAGGCAGTGCAAACAAGACAGGGACTGTAGGTTTGTTGTTAAGTAGAATCTCTTTGTAATTTTGAACATTTTTAACGTGTTTAGCTCCAGCCAAAAAATCTTTTCTAAGCTTTTTGGAAAACATAGGGAAGGGTTATCACCCCTGTGACATTTGTTTTGCTGTCTTTCCTCCTCTTCAGAAGATTTCACCTCACTTTTTTGTCCCAATGAAAAATGTTTTTTGAAAATTTGGGTTTTTTTGTGGAACAAGGATTGGAAAGCATCAGTGGAAAGGAGAAATTGTTTTCCCATATTAACTCTTACAGGAGAGAATTTCCCTTCCTAGGGGTAGATTTCATCTCACTTCCTGTTGTCTCCTTCCATTTGCAAGTAGGAGTCGTTTGTAAGTTAGATGTTTGAAAGTAGGGTCCTGCCCTATATACTCAGCAGAAATTTAGGCCTTAGGTGTTGCTGTGGCCACAACACTGTAAGCCCTCACAGGGCCCTGCTGTGAAATATTAGATCAAGAATTGTAATTACACGCCCTTGTTGAACAGGAGCTGAAAAATTAGGCCTTAGGCACTGGTGCTGGTGCCACAACACTGCAACCCCTCACAGACACTCTAGTTGGAACGCAGGAACGAGCCCTGCTGCAAAGTATTGCATCAAAAATTGTAATTACACGCCCCTGTTAGACAGGGGCAGAAAAATTGGGCCTTAGGCACTGGTGCTGGTGCCACAACACTGCAACCCCTCACAGACACTCTAGTTGGAACGCAGGAACGAGCCCTGCTGCAAAGTATTACATCAAAAATTGTAATTACACGCCCCTGTTAAACAGGGGCTGAAAAATTGTGCCTTAGGCACTGGTGGTGGTGCCCAGAACCAAAAATGTTCTTACAAGCTATCAGCGTGATGATTGAGGAGGAAGAGGATAATTACTCAGGGATAGTCACTCAGCATCAGCATAGGCAGTCTTTGAAGGGATCTGAGATTTCAAAAAAATTATTCGGTTACATCAGCATCAGGTGCTTGGTAGCTGGTGGTGATCCAAGACTCATTCATTTTTATGAAGGTCAGCCGATCGACCGAGTCGGTGGACAGACGCACCCTGTGATCGGTTACCACGCCTCCAGCAGCACTGAATGTGCGTTCCGAAAGAACGCTGGATGCAGGACAGGCCAGTAGCTCAATTGCATACTGTGCAAGCTCTGGCCAGTGATCCATCCTCAAGACCCAGTAACCCAGAGGATTTTCGGTGGGAAAGGTGTCCAAGTCTGATCTTGCCCCTAGGTATTCCTGCACCATGTAAAACAGACGCTGGCGATGGTTGCTGGAACCGATCATACCTTGGGGCTGCGGACCAAAAAATTGTCTGAACGCATCGGTCAGACGGCCACCTTCTCCACCGCTCCTTCTTTGACTGACCGAAGCCTCAGCAACACGTTGTCCAGAAACAGGAGTTTGTAACCTCCCAGTCTCTGGGAACGCGTTGCACAGACCTTTCTGCAAGGCCTCCCGAAGATGTTTCATCCTCTGCTCCCTCTGCGATGGCAAGATAAGGTCCGCAACCTTACCCTTGTAACGTGGATCAAGGAGGGTTGCCAGCCAGTATTGGTCCTTCTCCTTGATACCACGAATACGAGGATCCTTACGCAGGCTTTGCAGGATCAGGGAGGCCATGCAGCGTAGGTTTGCTGAGGCATTCGGTCCGGAGTCCTCTGGGTCACTAAGAACGACATGGTCCGCAGCCACCTCCTCCCAGCCACGTACAAGTTCATGTGTTTCTTGGGACTGATCCCTTAAAGACTGCTGCTGATGCTGAGTGCCAGGCTCCACCTCCATACTGACACAATCTTCCTCCTCCTCCTCTTCCTCCTCGTCCTCTTCCTGTGTGATCGGCGGGCACGCAGGAACACTGTCTGGATAAAGGGGGCCTTGAGAGCTAAGGAAGTCCTCCTCTTCCTGCCTCTGTTCTGCCTCAAGTGCCCTGTCCATTATTCCACGCAGCGTGTGCTCCAACAGGTGGACAAGGGGGACAGTGTCACTGATGCATGCACTGTCACTGCTCACCATCCTCGTGGCCTCCTCGAATGGTGACAGGACAGTGCATGCATCCCTGATCATGGCCCACTGGCGTGGGGAAAAAAAAACAAGCTCCCCTGACCCTGTCCTGGTGCCATAGTCGCACAGGTACTCATTGATGGCCCTCTGCTGCGTGTGCAGCCGCTGCAGCATGGCCAACGTTGAGTTCCACCTGGTGGGCATGTCACAGATTAGGCGGTTCTTGGGCAGGTTAAACTCCTTTTGGAGGTCCGTCAGCCGAGCACTGGCATTATATGACCGGCGGAAATGCACACAGACTTTCCTGGCCTGCCTCAGGACATCCTGTAAGCCCGGGTACCTGCCCAAGAACCGCTGCACCACCAAGTTAAGGACGTGAGCCAAACAGGGCACATGGGTCATTTGTCCCTGTCGGAGGGCAGAGAGGAGGTTGGTGCCATTGTCGCAAACCACCATTCCTGCCTTAAGTTGGCGTGGCGTCAACCACCTCTGAACCTGCCCCTGCAGAGCTGACAGAACCTCTGCCCCAGTGTGGCTCCTGTCCCCCAAGCACACCAGCTCAAGCACCGCATGGCATCTTTTGGCCTGCGTACTTGCGTAGCCCCTTGAACGCCTACGGAGCACCGCTGGTTCCGAGGAAGAGGCCATGGAGGAAGAAGAAGAGGAGGGGGTGGAGGAGAGAGGTGTGTCACAATCAGCATTTTGGAGGCGTGGTGGCGGAACAACCTCCAACACTACTGCACCTTGTCCTGCATCCTTCCCAGCTGCCAGCAGAGTCACCCAATGCGCCGTGAAACTTAGGTAACGTCCCTGTCCATGCCTGCTGGACCATGAGTCAGCGGTAATATGCACCTTACCGCTGACCGCCCTGTCCAGCGAGGCATGGACATTGCCTTCCACATGCCGGTAGAGAGCCGGAATCGCCTTCCGTGAGAAAAAGTGGCGTTTGGGTACCTGCCACTGAGGAACCGCACATTCCACAAACTCACGGAAGGGGGCAGAGTCTACCAACTGAAAAGGCAGCAGTTGAAGTGCTAGCAATTTTGCCAAGCTAGCATTCAACCGCTGGGCATGTGGATGGCTGGGAGCAAACTTCTTTCGGCGGTGCAGCAGCTGGGGCAGGGAAATTTGCCTGGTACAATCTGACGTCGGTGTACCAAAAGCAGATTGCCCACAAGTACTTGGCTGTGACACACCTAATTCTACACCTTCATTCCTCTCACTGCAGGTCTCAGAGAGGACTGAAGGTCTAGTGGGGTTGGAAATCTCAGCTGATGAGGAGCAAGGAGAGATCCTCTTTGTTCTTTGGTGTGGGTCTTTTAGATACGCTTGCCAACGAACTGCATGGCAGGTCAACATATGTCTGGTCAAGCATGTGGTACCCAAGCGGGAGATGTTTTGGCCACGCGAGATACGCTTGAGACATATGTTGCAAATAGCAGCGGTGCGATCTGATGCACTCGTCTCAAAAAAGGCCCACACCAAAGAACATTTTGAATAACGCGCAGAGACTGCAGCGCCCTGCACATGTGGAGCTTTGGGGTGTGATGCAGTCAATGTGCTGCCCTTAGGCTGGCCCCTGGAGGGCATCCTGCCTCGTTGGTGATGTGCCGCCTCCTCCTCCTCCTCCTCCTCTCTCCTATCAGGCACCCACGTTGAGTCAGTGACCTCATCATCCCCTCCCTCCCCATCACTGGAGCAAACCTGGCAGTATGCTGCAGCAGGGGGAGCATGACTGCCAGATTGCTGTCCTTCTTGGGCACCCCCTCTGTCCGTGCTCGTGTTACTGCCTTCATCGAGCTCAGTATCATCATCAGAGCCTTCCAAACGCTGGGCATCCTCCTGGAGCATGTACCCAACACTGTGGTCAAACAGTTCGAGGGAATCCTCATGAGGACATGGTGGAGCTAGGGAAGGAGTCACTGATGACATTGAGCTGAGGGAAGAGGTCGCTGCTTTGCCAGACAAAGCACCCTGGGCATGGGTGAGAGAGGATGAGGAGGATGAGGACGGCTTGGTCATCCACTCGACCAAGTCTTCCGCATGTTGCGGCTCAACACGGCCAGCTGCCGAAAAAAAGGCCAAGCGTGTCCCATGGCCACGTGCTGATGAGGATGCACCGTCTCCACGACCAGCACTAGACACAGAGCCTGCTTGCCCTCTCTTATTGGCTTGTGACTGTCTACCTCTCCTTCTTGGCCTTCCAGACATACTAATGGCCTGTAGCTGCACTAAGCTGGGATAGAACACCTGTAATTTTCTTCAAGTAGCTTTATATACTGTAACCAGACAAGCCTGCCTGTCAGTAGGAAGATAACAGGAATGGATCTAGCTGAACACTGTGAGTAGGACGCACTGTACTAAATGTAAATAGTCTAGAAGATAACAGGAACGGATCTAGCTGAACACTGTGAGCAGGACGCACTGCACTAAATGTAAATAGTCTAGAAGATAACAGGAACGGATCTAGCTGAACACTGTGAGCAGGACGCACTGCACTAAATGTAAATAACAGGAACGGATCTAGCTGAACACTGTGAGCAGGAAGCACTGCACTAAATGTAAATAGCAGGAACGGATCTAGCTGAACACTGTGAGCAGGACGCACTGCACTAAATGTAAATAGCAGGAACGGATCTAGCTGAACACTGTGAGCAGGACGCACTGCACTAAATGTAAATAGCAGGAACGGATCTAGCTGAACACTGTGAGCAGGACGCACTGCACTAAATGTAAATAGCAGGAACGGATCTAGCTGAACACTGTGAGCAGGACGCACTGCATTAAATGTAAATAGTCTAGATAGAAGATAACAGAAACGGATCTAGCTAAACTGAATACAGTGTATATATATATATATATATACAACACCTGGGATGCATATATATACACAATACACTGTAAGTGCAGCTAACTGACTGACTGTTCTGCCTAATCTATCTAACTCAAATCAAATGACACTGTCTCTCTCTCTCTCTCTATCTCTCAGCACACCGGAACACACACTACACAGGGCCGCCGTGCAGGCGGCCTTATATAGTGTGGGGTGTGTACTAAATCCCCTGAGCCATAATTGGCCAAAGCCACCCTGGCTTTGGCCAATTACAGCTCTCTCTACTGACGGCGCTGTGATTGGCCAAGCATGCGGGTCATAGTGCATGCTTGGCCAATCATCAGCCAGCAATGCACTGCGATGCCGCAGTGAATTATGGGCCGTGACGCGCCACACGAATTTAGCGCGAACGGCCCATAACGTTCGCAATTCGGCGAACGATCGAACAGCCGATGTTCGAGTCGAACATGGGTTCGACTCGAACACGAAGCTCATCCCTAGTCCTGAGACATAATTTGCTGGGAGTCTTAACACCCTATTGGCTAGATTCTAGTACTCCTGATTGGCTGGGAGGGGATCGTTGTGACTCTGGGCTGTGGCACAGGGATAAGGGTACATATGGGGCTGGCCCGGCGATGGGCGAGCAATCAAAGCGGCGCTCGGCAGGGTGGGTATTGGCGAACGATCGAATGATGGAGGGTGGGAAGGGGGTTTGGGTTTGGTGGTGGTTGGATGGATGGCTGGCTGGGGTGGGGGGGTGACTGGCTGGAAGGGGGCTCAGGCCACCCCACCGGAAATCTGAGCACCCGCTGCTACTGGGCTCCATAGGTAGCACATGCAAGTGCCCACACAAGTGAATGCCTTGTGCAACTTGGACCAATGTAGCTATGCATATACCATACGTGTGGGATCCCTTTAGCACATGGATATCACTGTGGCAGACACTGCTACTCCAGTGATTACCACTAGCTTCTGGGTCTTGTGCCAAGTGTCTGCCCTGCTGCATTTTGAACACAGGAGGTCCGCCATTTGACATGGACACCATTCAGAGAATGCTTTGCATTTTCTCAATTAATGCAAAGCATTCTCTGATTGGACAAGGTGGAGAGGTAAAGCAGAGACATCACACTCCCCACCCCATCCAGCCAAAGAATACAGGCTGGCCACTGCTAAACCTCCTGTCATAGGTGATAATGTGAGACGTGGGTGTGTGATATCTTTCAACAGTATGTTTGTTATGATTATGTAGAGCAGCTTTTTTCAACCTCTTTACCCCAGAGTAACCTTGGTAATAATTTTTAGGTCTCAGAGAACCCCTTGAAAAAAAAAAGTTCATAGGTTTTCGGTTGAAAAAATGCCCCTTAAATTGGTGTCTAGTAGTGAAAATGTCCCCCTTACAGATAGTGAAAAGATCCTTGGATTCATGCCTAGTGACAATGACCCCAGAACTATACAGGTACCATCAAATTGCGAGTCAATCAGCCACAGGTAGAAAACCCCCAACAACCTCTGGAGGAACCCTAGTGTTTCTGATGTAGAGGATCTGGTCATCTATTGCAGAACTGCTGGCCCCAGTATTGCCCTTCCTGCATAGTGACTGTGGCCGTGTACAAGACTGCTTTCAGTCCTGCTAAATTGTGCTAAATGTATACAAATAAAGATTGTTTTTTATATTGCACCATATTAGTCTGCTTTTCTACTTTATTTAATTCATGCAAATATCATTCTATTCATAATGTAAATCTAATGACTTGGATCTAACAGGTCTGCAGGAATAAATTAAAGAGGATTTCTTTTGCATTACATTCATACCATCTGAAACTTAGTAGAATGACCACTTACCTAGCTGTTTAATCATTACAAGCACTGTATGATTATCTGCTTAGAAATGGCCTTAGATCTTTTTATCTGTCCAGCTTACTTGCGGCTCCCTTGAGTTTCCATACATGGCACAACACGGCTGACAGCAGGAATGATGGCAAAAGAAATTAAGGCTCAAATCTGACCTTGTTATCTCCGAGGAGAACACGGGTGACAATCACCAAGATTTATGGCAACTAAAGAAGGTCTGTGTTATCTTCTTTTCTTTCATTCCTACTGCAGAGAAATGCTCAGCTTGATTTTTTGCATTAAATGACCATAGAAAAGTA